>NC_134100.1:101357440-101614940 GCF_000715075.1 Nicotiana tabacum | reverse complement strand
ACCTGAATACCCTCACTGGACACCACGTGCCCCAAGAATGCTACTGAACTGAGCCAAAAGTCATATTTAGAGAACTTTGCATAAAGCTTCTCCTCCTTCAATCTCTGCAATACAGCCCTCAAATGCTGAGAGTGCTTTTCCTGGCTACGAGAGTACACCAGGATGTCGTCTATGAATACAATGACGAATGATTCCAAATAGGGCTGAAATACACTGTTCATCAGATGCATGAACGCTGCTGGGGCATTGGTCAGCCCAAAATACCTCACCATAAGCTCATAATGGCCATATCGGATTCTGAAAGCTGTCTTGAGAATATCTAAATCCCGAATCTTCAGATGGTGATAACCGGACCTCAAATCAATCTTGGAGAACACCCTCGCTCCCTGAAACTGGTCGAATAAATCATCAATACGAGGCAAAGGATACTTGTTCTTGACTGTGACCTTGTTCAACTGCCTGTAATCAATACACATTCTCATGGAACCATCCTCCTTTTGCACAAATAGAACCGATGCACCCCAAGGTGACATACTAGGCCAAATAAACCACTTATCAAGGAGTTCTTGAAGTTGTTCTTTCAATTCCTTCATCTCCTCCGGTGCCATACGATACGGTAGAATAGAAATGGGCTGAGTGCCCGACACCAAATCAATACCAAAGTCAATATCCCTGTCAGGCGGCATGCCTGGTAGGTCTGCAGGAAACACATCCGAAAAATTACGTATCACCGGAATAGAATAAATGGCAGGAGTCTCTGCACTAACATCCCTCACAAAAGCCAAATAAGATAGGCAACCCTTCTCAACCATGCGCTGAGCCTTTAAATATGAAATCACCCTACTTGTTACATAATCTATAGAACCGCTCCACTCAACCCTCGGAATTCCCGGCATAGCCAACGTCACCATCTTAGCGTGACAATATAGAACAGCATGACATGGAGATAACCAATCCATACCTAATATCACATCAAAGTCAACCATACTGACCAACAATAGATCTACTCGGGTCTCCAGACCCCCAATAATCACCAAACATGACCGATATACGCGGTCCACAATAATAGTATCGCCCACAGGAATAGATACATGTACAGATGAAACTAAGGACTCACGGGGCATATCCAGAAAATGGGCGAAATACGAGAAAACATATGAATACGTGGAACCAGGGTCAAATAATACTGAGGCATCTCTATGGAAAACTAAGACAATACCTATAATCACAGCATCTGAAGTAATAGCATCTAGTCTAGCAGGGAGAGCATCGAAACGGACCTGACCAACCCCTGATCTGCCTCCCTCTCTAGGGCGACCCCTAGTTGACTGACCTCCACCTAAGCTGACTGGGCGGATGGTGAGGTAGTTGGGGCTGTGGTCGGAGGCTGACTCCTCTGCTGAGATAGACCTCCATGACGACGAGGACAATGCCTCCATATATGCCCAAGCTCCCCACACTCAAAATAACTCCCTGGTGCTGGCGGCAGAAATTGAAGGGAACCCCTAGCACCGGGATGACTGGTAGAAGAACCTGGCATGGAAGAGCCCTGAACAGGTAGAGCACGGGATGAACTCTGAACTGGAAGGGCACTAAGTGATGAGTGGCCCTGATGAGAACTGTGAGAACTATGGCCAGATGATGCACCCCGATGAAATGGCCGAGCTGACTGAGCCTGTCTGAAATGACGACATCTACCGTGCTAGAATTGACCCCCAAAAGGAGCACCGCTGAATCCACCCTGACTACGAGGCCTTTTGGCCTCCCGCTCAACCCTCTAGACCGCGAACCATCTCAATTTGCCGATCAATGTCAACAACCTCATCAAAAGTAGCACCCGAAACTCGCTCCCTGGTCATGAGCAACTGTAGCTGAAAAGTGAGGCCATCAATAAACCTCATGATCCTCTCTCTGTCCGTGGGAACCAACCAGATAGCATGACGGGCCAACTCGGAGAACCGCATCTCATACTGCATCATAGACATATCACCCTGGCATAGCTGCTCAAACTGTTTACGCAGCTCCTCTCTACGGGATCGAGGCACGAACTTCTCCAAAAAGACCACGGAGAACTGCTGCCAAGTAAGGGGTGTTGCGCCGACAGGCCTACACCTCTCGTAAGTCTCCCATTATCTAAGTGCAGCCCTAGAAAACTGAAAGGTAGTGAACGAGACCCCACAAGTCTCCAAAATACCAGCAGTACGGAGTATCCTCTGACACCTGTCCAAAAAGTCCTGAGCGTCCTCTCTCTCTGTGCCACTGAAAGGTGGTGGCTGAAGTCTCCCAAACCTCTCCAACCTACGCTGATCATCCTCAGGCATAGCAGGAAACACATAATCCTGAGCAACAACAACCGGATGGGCTGGTGGTGCCTATGGTGTCTGAAGTCCCTGAATAACCTGCTCGGGTGTGCGAGCGATGGGAGTCTGAGTGCCTCCCCTGGCCTGAGAAGTGGTTGCGGTCGTCAAAATAGAGACCGCCTGAACAAGGCCAGTACACCCTGTCAGAATCTGAGCTAAGGCCTCCTGAAGGCCTGGAATCACAATAGGCACATGTGGTGCCTGAGCTGGTGCATCAACAACTGGAACTTGGTCCTGATCTGGGACAACCGGTGGATCTGTAGGTACTGCCCCAACTGTTGTACGGGCTGCACCTCTGCCCCTACCACGGCCTCTACTACGGCCTCGGCCTCTCGCGGCCCTGGCTGGTGGTACTGATAGCTGGCCCTCCTGACCGGTAGCATGAGTCCTCACCATCTATGAGAGAATGAAACAACAGATGTTTAGTTACTAGAATCAACAGATTCGCACGACAAGAATTCAAGAATATGGAGTTTCCTAAAGGTTCTGCAGCCTCCTGAAGATAAGTACAGACGTCTCTGTACCGATCCGTAAGACTCTACTAAACCCGCTCATAACTCGTGAGACCTATGTAATCTAGGCTCTGTTACCAATGTGTCACTACCCAAAACTAACCCCCTGTCATGATGGCGCCTATCGTGAAACCAGGCAAACCGACTCATTTCCAAAACAAAATGATATTTTCATTTCAAAGATAATTTCAAGGTTATCTAACATAAAAACCTTCATTTAAAGAGTTCAAATTAAAGAGAAAAAAAACAGAAATACGGAAAAGAAAAGCCCGACATCGGGGTGTCACTAGTCATGAGCATCTACTATAATCTGTCTAACAATATCAAGGCTAACTCAGCCTGGAAAAATAGCTAAATACTACTAGAGGAAGATAAGAGGGAGAAGAGCAGGGGCTGCGATCGCCAAACAGCTATCTTGCTATCTCCAAGAAAATCTGCAACTAGAACACTCAATAACCGCTACCGTGTCCAGCCACACCTGGATCTACACACAAGGTGCAGGGAGTAACGTGAGTACGCCAACTCAGTAATTAACAAAAATAAATAAAGACTGAGCAGTAGTGACGAGCAATAAAGCATATAACGTTCATATCAGGAAATCTCAGTAAAATACCACATGCGCTTAAAAATCAGGATTTGAATCAAACATCTCGTTTAAACCCAGTTCCAATAAAAATCATTTTTATTTTCCAATAGTTTTTCAAACAAAGGCTCAATGCAAAGGTGAGCAAAAATGATGAAATCATAAACAACCACTCGGGCAGACCTCACAGTCACTCGTGCCACTCGGGTATACCTCACAATCACTCTTGCCACTCGAGCATACCTTACAATTACTCTTGCCACTCGGGCATACCTCACAATCACTCTTGCCTCCCAGTCACTCAACACTCGGCATTCGGCACTCGCACTCAGTAGGTACTTGCACTCACTAGGGGTGTGTACAGACTCCGGAGGGGCTCCTTCATCCCAAGCGCTATAATCTGCATGGACAACTCACGTGCAATAATAATAAAGTATGCTGCAGGCGGGCAGCCTCGATCCACACTCATCCTCACCAATCAGGCCCTCGGCCTTACTCAGTCACAAGTATGCTACAGGCGGGCAGCCCTGATCCACACTCATCCTCACAAATTAGGCCCTCAGCCTCACTCAATCATAAGTAACTCAAGCCTCTCGGGCATTTCAGTAAAACAGGGCATTCGGCCCAAAACATTTATATACATCAAAATAGCGTCATAAAACTGAGTTATGCGGTAAACAAGTATAAACATGACTGAGTATAGATTTTCAATCGAAAACAATGAGAGGATGGTAAGAAACAGCCCCTAAGGGTCCAAACAGCATTGGCGCAAGGCCCAAACATGGCATTCAGCCCAATTTACATAAAATCTTTCTAAATCATATAAGTATCAATGGTTTCAACAAAGTATGCAACTTTACAGTTGCTACGGGGCGGACCAAGTCACAAATCCCCAACAGTGCACGCCCACACGCCCGTCGATCATGCCTTCGATCGTGACCCTCGACCCTGGGCTCGATCATGCCTTCGATCGTGACCCTCGACCTTGGGCTCGATCATGCCTTCGATCGTGACCCTCGACCATGGGCTCGATCATGCCTTCGATTGTGACCCTCGACCCTGGGCTCGATTATACCTTCGATCGTGACCCTTGACCTTGGGCTCGATTCTAGGCAGAAGCAATTTACATCAAAAGGAAATTGCAGTAGCTGTTCTAGTTCAATTTTTGATCCGTTAACCATCTGAAACTCACCCGAGGCCTCGGGACCTCAACCAAATATACCAACAAGTCCTAAAACATCATAAGAACTTAGTCGAATCCTCAAATCACCTCAAACAACGCTAAAACCCTGAATTACACCCCAATTCAAGCCTAATGAACTTTGAAATTTCTAATTTCTACAAACAACTCTGGAACCTATCAAATCACGTCCGATTGACCTAAAATTTTGCACTCAAGTCCTAAATTACATAACATAGGTATTCAAATTTTTAGAATCAGATTCCGACCCCGATATCAAAAAGTCAACCCCCAGTCAAACTTCTCAAAAAATAAAACTTTTGGCATTTCAAGCCTAATTCCTCTACGGACTTTCAAATAATATTCCGGACATGCTCCTAAGCCCAAAATCACCATACGGAGATATTGGAATTATCAAAATTTAAATCCGAGGTCGTTTACATATAGGTCCATATCCGCTCCACTTTTCTAACTTAAAATTTTCAACTATAAGATTAAGTGTCTCATTTCACCCTGAGTTCCTTCCGGACTCGAACCAACTAACCCGATATAACATAATATAGCTGAATAATACAAAAATAAGTAGGAATGGGGAAAACAGGGTTATAACTCTCGAAACGACCGGCCGGGTCGTTACACAATGTCACCAGGCGAGTCGAGATGGTTCTTGCACAGGGAGGTCAGGGGTCTGACAAGAGATCTCGTCATTCCGGTGGGTTTAACGGTGCCTCATCTGGGGAAGGGGTACTTTTGGTAGGGGCCATCCTCCCAGGTCGTTTCATTCAATGCTTCAGGCATCCCACAGTGCTTCAGGGAGTCGTGGTCCTTATGTGCCTCATTCTAGATAGCCAACCTATAGTGCACCATCTGCTCCTACCAGTGCACCTCCTATTCAGAGTTACTACCGTGATCATCTGGCCCGTCCGGTTCAGTCTCAGTTTCCACCACCAAAGTACCAGGATGGATGTTTCGAGTGTGGTGGTTATGGGTATATCAAGAGGACCTGTCCGAGATTATTAGGCATCCTGCCACAGCATAAGGGTTCTCGTGCTATAGTTCCGGCACTAGTTGTTGCACCACCTACTCAACCAGTCAGGGGCAGGGGTCAAGCAGTCAGAGGTAAAGGCCAGACTATTAGAGGTGGAGGTCAGGCTATTAGAGGTGGAGGCCAACCAGCTAGAGGTTGTCCCTGGGATGTAGTTCAGGGTGGTGGGGCCCAGCCCCTGTGTTATGCTTTTCCAGCCAGGCTTGAGGCTGAGTCATCTAATGTTGTTATCACAAGTATTGTTTCAGTTTGCAGTAGAGATGCTTCAGTTCTATTTGATCCGGGTTCTACTTACTCTTATGTGTTATCCTATTTTGCTTCATATTTGATTGTGCCTCGTGATTCCTTGAGTGCTCATGTATATGTGTCCACACCTATATGGGATATCATTGTTGTAGATCGTATTTATCGTTCTTGTGTAGTCACCATTGGGAGTCTAGAGACTAGTGTAGATCTTCTACTTCTCGATATAGTTGATTTCGATGTCATTTTGGGTATGGATTGGTCGTCATCTTATCACACTATATTGGATTATCATGTTAAGACGGTGACCTTAGTCTTGTCGGGGTTGCCTCGATTAGAGTGGAGGGGGACTCCTAGCCATTCTACCAGCAGGGTTATTTCTTATATGAAGGCTCGGCTCATGGTCGAGAAGGGGTGTCTAGCTTATTTGGCTTATGTCCATGATTCTAGTGCAGAGTTTCCTTCCATGGATTTCGTACCCATTGTTCGTGAGTTTCCAGAGGTGTTTCCTGCAGACCTATCGGGGATGCCACCCAATAGGGATATTGATTTGGCTCTGGGCACTCAGCCCATTTCCATTCTGCCATATTGTATGGCCCGCCAGAGTTGAAAGAATTGAAGGAAAAATTGCAAGATTTGCTTGATAAGGGCTTTATTAGACCTAGTGTCTTACCCTAGGGTGCACTTGTATTGTTTGTGAAAAAGAAAGATGGATCAATGAGAATGTGTATAGATTATCGCCAGTTGAACAAAGTCACCATCAAGAACAAGTGTCCTTTGCCAAGTATCCTAACCCTCAACCATCAGTTGAGGATTAGGGAATCTGATGTCCCTAAGATAGCTTTTCGGACTCGGTACGGGCATTATGAGTTTCTAGTGATGTCCTTTGGGGTGACCAATGCCCCAACAACATTTATGGATTTGATGAACCGAGTGTTCAAGCCTTATCTAGATTCCTTTATGATTGTGTTTATTGATGATATCTTGATCTACTCCCGTAGTCGAGAGGAGCACGAGCAGCAACTTCTGGTCGTTCTTCAGACTCTGAGAGACACCCAGTTATATGCTAAGTTTTCAAAATGCAAGTTTTGGTTGAGCTCGGTCGCTTTCTTGGGGCACGTTGTTTCGGCAGAGGGCATTCAGGTAGATCCTAAGAAGATTGAGGCAGTTCAGAACTGGCCTAGACCCACTTCAGCTACGGAGATCAGGAGTTTCTTAGGTTTGGCGGGCTATTACCATCGATTTATGGAGGGGTTTTTATCTACAGCAGTCACGTTGACCAGGTTGACCCAGAAGGGTGCCCCGTTCAAATGGTTAGATGAGTGTGAGGTGATCTTTCAGAAGCTCAAGACTGCTTTGACTACAGCATCGGTGTTGGTGTTGCCCACAGGTTCAGAATTTTATACGGTATATCGTGATGCATCCAGTATTGGGCTCGGTGCAGTATTGATGCAGGAGGGCAGGGTGATTGTATATACGTCGTGGCAGTTGAAGGTTCACGAGAAGAATTACATTATCCATGACTTAGAGTTGGCAGCCATTATCCATGCGTTGAAGATTTGGAGGCACTATCTTTACGGCGTGTCGTGTGAGGTTTTCACGGATCATCGGAATTTATAGTACTTGTTCAAACAAAAGGAGCTCAATTTGAGGCAGATGAGGTGGTTAGAGCTATTTAAAGATTATGATATCACCATCTTGTATCATCCCGGGAAGGCCAACGTGGTGGTCGATGCCTTAAGTAGGAAGTCAGTGAGTATGGTCAGCCTTGCGTATATTCCAGTCGGTGAGAGACCGCTTGCATTAGATGTTCAGACTTTGGCAAATCAGTTCGTGAGGTTGGATATTTCTGAGCCCAGTCGTATTCTAGCTTGTACAGTCACTCAGTCTTCATTGTTTGAGCACATCAGGGAGCGGCAGTATGACGACCCTTATGTGCTTGTCCTTAGGGACATGGTGCGGAACGGTGATGCCAAGCAAGTTACAGTTGGAGATGATAGAGTTTTGAGGATGTAGGCTCGTTTTTGTGTAACTAATGTAGATGGACTTCGTGAGTTGATTCTAGAGAAGGCCCACAGTTCCCGGTATTCTATTCATCCGGGCGCCGCCAAGATATATCATGACTTGCGGCAGAATTATTGGTGGAGGAGGATGAAGAAGGATATAGTTTCATATGTAGCTCGGTGTCTAAATTATCAGTAAGTAAAGTACGAGCATCAGAGACCTGGTGGTTTGCTTCAGAAGATAGAGATTCTTAAGTGGAAGTGGGAGCGTATCACTATAGATTTTATTATTGGACTCCCACAGACTTAGAGGAAGTTTGATGCCGTTTGGGTCATTGTGGACAGGCTGACTAAGTCAGCGCATTTCATTCATGTGGCAGTTACCTATTCTTCAGAGCGGTTGGCAGAGATTTACATTCGCGAGATCGTCCGTCTCCATGGTATGCCCGTGTCTATCATTTCTGATTGAGGTACGCAGTTCACCTCGCACTTTTGGAGGGTAGTACATTGTGAGTTGGGCACGCGAGTTGAGTTGAGCACAACATTTCATCCCCAAACAAACGGACAGTCCCATCGCACTATCCAGATATTGTAGGATATGCTCCGCGCATGTGTTATAGACTTCGAAGGATCATGGGATCAGTTCTTGCCCCTTGCAAAGTTCGCAACAACAACAGTTACCAGTCGAGCATTCGGATGGCTCCCTATTAGGCATTATATAGTAGGCGGTGTCGATCGCCAGTTGGGTGGTTCTAGTTGAGGGAGTCTCGGTTGTAGGGTACAGACCTAGTACAGGATGCCTTGGATAAGGTCAAGATTATTCAGTATCGACTTCGCACAGCTCAGTCCAGGCAGAAGAGTTATGCCAACCGTAGAGTTCGTGATGTTGCATTCATGGTCGGGGAGAGAGTGTTGCTTCGGGTATCACCCATGAAGGGTGTCATGAGGTTCGGAAAGAAGGGCAAGTTGAGCCATAGGTATATCGGGCACTTTAAGATTCTGGAGAGAGTGGGAGAGATGGCTTACAGGCTTGCATTGCCACCGGGGTTATCGGTAGTTCATCTGGTGTTCCATGTGTCCATGCTCCGAAAGTATCACGGCGATCCATCCCATCTATTAGATTTCAGCTCTGTCCAGTTGGACAAGGATTTGACTTACGAGGAGGAGCCGGTGGCTATTCCAACCCTGCAGGTTCGCCAATTGAGATCAAAGAGCTATCCTTCAGTACGAGTGCAGTGAAGAGGTTAGCCCGTCGAGGTAGCTACTTGGGAGTCCGAGTCACATATACGGAGTAGATATCCATACCTTTTCAATAGCTCGTGTACTTTTATATATCCGTTCGAGGACGAACGGTTGTTTTATAGGTGAAGAATGTGATGATAGAGTTTTGAGGATGTAGGGTCGTGTTTGTGTACCTAATGTGGATGGACTTCGTGAGTTGATTCTAGAGGAGGCCCACAGTTCCTGATATTCTATTCATCCGGGTGCCGCCAAGATATATCAGGACTTGTGGCAATATTATTGGTGGAGGAGGATGAAGAACGATATAGTTGCATATGTAGCTCGATGTCTAAATTGTCAGTAAGTAAAGTACGAGCATCAGAGACCTGGTGGTTTGCTTCAGAAGATAGATATTCTTGAGTGGAAGTGGGAGCGTATCACTATAGATTTTATTATTGGACTCCCACGGACTTAGAGGAAGTTCGATGCAGTATGGGTTATTGTTGATAGGCTGACTAAGTTAGCACATTTCATTCATGTGGCAGTTACCTATTCTTCAGAGCGGTTGGCAGAGATTTACATCCGCGAGATCGTCCGTCTCCACGGTGTGCCCGTGTCTATCATTTCTGATTGAGGTACGCAGTTCACCTCGCACTTTTGGAGGGCAGTACATTGTGAGTTGGGCACGCGAGTTGAGTTGAGCACAACGTTTCATCCCCAGACGAACGGACAGTCCCATCGCACTATCCAGATATTGTAGGATATGCTTCGCGCATGTGTTATAGACTTCGAAGGATTATGGGATCAGTTCTTGCCCCTTGCAAAGTTTGCCTACAATAACAGTTACCAGTCGAGCATTCGGATGGCTCCCTATTAGGCATTATATAGTAGGCGGTGTCGGTCGCCAGTTGGGTGGTTCGAGCTGGGGGAGGCTCGGTTGTAGGGTACAGACCTAGTACAGGATGCCTTGGATAAGGTCAAGATTATTCAGTATCGACTTCGCACAGCTCAGTCCAGGCAGAAGAGTTATGCCAACCGTAGAGTTCGTGATGTTGCATTCATGGTCGGGGAAAGAGTGTTGCTTTGGGTATCACCCATGAAGGGTGTCATGAGGTTCGGAAAGAAGGGCAAGTTGAGCCATAGGTATATCGGGCACTTTAAGATTCTGGAGAGAGTAGGAGAGATGGCTTACAGGCTTGCATTGCCACCGGGGTTATCAGTAGTTCATCTGGTGTTCCATGTGTCCATGCTCCGAAAGTATCACGGCGATCCGTCCCATCTATTAGATTTTAACTCTGTCCAGTTGGACAAGGATTTGACTTACGAGGAGGAGCCGGTGGCTATTCCAGCCCTGCAGGTTCGCCATTTGAGATCAAAGAGCTATCCTTCAGTTCGAGTGCAGTGGAGAGGTCAGCCCGTCGAGGTAGCTACTTGGGAGTCTGAGTCGGACATGCAGTGTAGATATCCACACCTTTTCACCAGCTCGTGTACTTTTATATGTCCGTTCGAGGACGAATGGTTATTTTATAGGTGAAGAATGTGATGATCCGGTAGGTCATCTTATGTTTTGAAACCTATTTTTGTGATCCAAAGCCATAAAAATCATATTTTAGCTTTCCTCGATTTGCATGCGCAGTCCAGGCATCTTTCCAGAAAGCTTTTATGTTAAAAACTGATAAACATAAGAATTTTTGCCTTAAAAATTAATTTGGGTTGACTTCGGTCAACGTTTTGAGTAAACGGACCCAGATTTATGTTTTGTTGGTCCAAGTAGGTCCATATCATAATTTGGGACCTGGGCGTATGCCCGAAATCAAATTCTGAGGTCCCTAGCTCGAGATATGGAATTTTGATGAAAAATTAAAGGCTTGAAAGTTTAATATTTTAAGAATTGACTGATGTTTGGTCTTGTTGATATCGGGTTCGTATTTTGGTTCCGGAGCTTGGTATAAGTCCATTATTATATTTATGACTTGTCTGTCGAATTTGGTGAGAAACGGGGTTGATTTGACGTGATTAGGATGTTCGGTTGTGAAAATAGAAGTTTTAAAGTTTTCTTGAAAATTTCATTTGATTTGTTGTTCGATTCATAGTTCTAGGTGTTATTTTAGAGATTTGATCACGCGAGCGAGTTTGTATGATGTTTTAGGACTTATGTGCATGTTTGGTTTGGAGTCCCGAGGGCTCGGGTGAGTTCCGGATAGGCTACAGAGTGAATTGAACTTAGAAAATCATAGCTTGTGCTTCAGACCTGCAGATTTCGCATTTGCGAGGTCTGGCTCGCATTTGCGAAGGGACCATCGCATTTGCGAGCAATGGGCTGGGGGTGGACCTTTGCATTTGCAAAGTTTTGGTTGCATTTGCGATCCTCTTTTATCTGCATCTGTGAACACTTGTTCGCATTTGCGATGACAGCATGCCTAGGGTAGTTTCGCATTTGCGAAGAAATTGTCGCATTTGCAGGGCTCACATTTGCGAACCTCAGGTCGCAAATGCGATGCCAACAGCTGTGCAATATTTAGAAAAACGGGATTTTCACTCATTCTTCAAATTTGCAAAACAAGAAAACCCTAGGGGCGATTTTTCCAATACTCTTTCTTCCCCAAATCAATGGTAAAGTGATTATAACCCATTTTCTTTCGATCTTTCATTACATTTCACAACTTTTAAACCTAAAATCTAGTGTTTTCATGGGGGAAATTTGGGGGTATGGGTAGAGTGAGGGATTTTTGAGAAATTGGGATTTAGACCTCAAATTGGGGTCGAATTCCAAAACAAATTACGTAACCGGGCTCGGGGGTGAATGGGTAGTCGGGTTTTGGTCCGAATTTCGGGTTTGGATCAAGCGGGCCCGGGAGTTAAATTTTATTGACTCTTTCAATAATGACCTAAATTGAATCTTTTACAATCTTGGATGATTCCTAAGGCTTATTTTGAATCGTTTGGTTGGTAAATTGCTAGATATTATTGGTTCGGAGGCTTGTTTGAAAGGCAAAGTTGTGGTTGAGCCTTGAGTGGTCTTTGGAGCGAGGTAAGGGTTGTGTCTAACTTTGACTTGAGGGAATTAGGGACCCTATGACTATTTGCTATGTGAAATTTATGTGAGCGGCGTATATGTGAGGTGACGAGTACTTATGTGCTGCCAATTTATCTGTTTTCCCTGTTTTTTCCCGTTTTTCTCATAATATCTCTTTCCCTGTCTTAATTGTTACATGCTATGTGTTCCCATGCCTAATTGCTACTTGTTAGACATTGTTTCCTCATGTTCATGATATTGTTCTTTCCATAGTTTCATTATCTCTTATTATTTGCTTACGCTGGTTTATCGGTACCTTTTCGTTGTATATTCTGAATTGGTCTTGCTGTGTAGTATTACTTATGTTTACTTTCATGACGTACAAGTTTCCTATTTGTTTCGGTTTGGTGTTTAAGTATTGTGAAGGGTTTCCGTGATTTGAATTGTGAATTTATTGTGTATATTGAGCACTTGATATTGATATGGTGGGATCGGGTTACACGCCGCAACAGGTGGAATAAGGGTGATATATGAGGAGGAATAAGGGTGAATCGATATTGTACGGTGGGATCGAGTTGCACACCGCAACAGGTGTAATAAAGGTGGATTGTTTGGTGGCATAAGGGTGAACTATGATTGCGTTTATTGTGATATGGTGGGATCAGGTTGCACTCCGCAACACTTTTATTTATATTCACTATTGTTTATGCTATTCTGAGGAAATAAGGGAGGAATATGAGATGTACGGTGGGATCGAGTTGTGCGCCACAACAACCTATGTGTTTATGTTGCCCTGAGCTATGTTAGCCTTACGGTATTCTCTATTTCACTTAAGGATTGGTAATTTCTGAATGATGTTGACTTATATCCGAGAGTTGTTGTTATTTCTTGCAAATTACTGCTTTATTATATCCTGTCGTCCTTTTGTTATTTTTATCGTATATACTACGTACATGCTGTAGAGTGAGTGACCCGTTGTAGCCTCGTCACTACTCCGTCTGCACTCAGCACTTCTTGTGCAGATTTTATTATTAGTCCAGGATGATCGTGAGGTTAGCTGCTGGATTCATCCGACAGGAGACCCAAGGTAGATCTGTCGGTGTCCGCAGACCTTGGAGTCCCCTTCTAGACATTGCACTTTATTGTTTCTTTCCTTTCAAAAATAGTTGTATTTCTTTCAGACATTTAGTTGTAGTAAAATCTTAGAAGTTCGTGAATTGTGACTCCAGATCTGGGTAGTAGTGTATATATTGAGGTTGTTATAAATTTCCGCACTCATTTTAACGCGTTATAGCTTAGCTGTTGTTATTTACTGAAATGTATAAGAATTTGGCCTTATGATTCTCTAGCGTTTGCTTGCCTAGCAAGTGAACTGTTAGGCGCCATCACGGTCCCAACAGTGGGAATTCTGGGTCGTGACATATGCACCGCCAGTATCTAGTGTACCTCCTGCACGAGGTGCTTTTAGCGGTCAGTCTAGACGACCTGGCCTGAGCCAGTTACGCCCTCGGGGAGCTTGTTTTGAGTGTGGCGACACTCTCCAAATGGTGAGGGATTGCCCCAAACTTAGGAGGGGTGCACCTCCATAGACTTCTCAGGCACATCGTGCTCCACTAGGTCCTTAGGCTATGATTACAGCACCAGCTACCGCCCCACCTGCTCAGCCAGCTCGAGGTGGAGGTCGGCGTGGTCGAGGTCGCCCTAGAGGGGGAGGCCAGGCCAGATATTATGCTTTTCCTACTCGTACAGAGGCAGTTGCTTCCGACTTTGTTATTAAAGGTATTGTTCCGGTCTGTCATAGAGATGCTTCGATTTTATTTGACCCGGGATCCACTTATTCCTATGTGTCCTCTTATTTTGCTCCGTATTTGGGCGTAGCCTGTGATTCTTTGAGTTCTCTTGTTTATGTGTCTACACCTGTGGGAGATTCTATTGTTGTTGACCGTGTGTATCGATCGTGTTTGGTTATTCTTAGTGGTTTTGAGACTACAGTCGATTTATTATTACTCAGCATAGTAGACTTTGATATTATTTTGGGCATGGATTGGTTGTCGCCCCATTATGCTATTCTTGATTGTCACGCCAAAGCCGTGACGGTGGCTATGCCAGGATTACCGCGATTAGAGCGGAGCAGTACCTTAGAGTATACTCTCAACAGAGTTATTTCATTTCTTATAGCTCAATGAATGGCGGAGAAGGGGTGTGACGCGTATCTAGCTTATGTGATAGATGCCCGTATTGATACCCCTACAGTTGAGTCAATCCCAGTAGTGAGGGATTTTCCAAATGTATTTCTAGCTGATATTCCGGGCATGCCGCCCGAAGAAAGATTGATGTAGCATCTTCCTCATTTGGCCAGTATCCTGACACCATCACTGAGATACCCGATTCTGCCACAAATGTCACAGGGCCTTGTAATGCTATTATACCACTTGATCAGGGACCTCTCACACTCAGGTATATCTATCGCCGGGTCTATGACATGGATACACAGGTCCGCCAGCTTATAGCTAGTCTCGTATGGACCATCTGGAGAGAGCACATCTGCAGGTCCAGCTGGCCAAGGAAAGGGTCCAACTTTGTCAGATCTTGCTAAGGAGCAGCAGGTCATTAAAGCCAAATTGGTTAAGATTGAGCGGAGGCAGCGAAAGCAAAGAGAAGATGAAAAGAAGAAAAGCAAGTTCTTGACAAAGATGATGTACACCTTGAGGAAGTTTTGTGGATCAGATGATGGCGATGAGGATGACTTGGAGCTCTCAGTTCCCAGTACCTCCAGCTCGGAGTGATGCCATTCAGGGAGCACCTTATTCATTTTAGCTTGTCTTGTTTAGTTGCATTGGGGACAATGCAATACTTTAGGTTGGGGGTGGCTCATATATGATGGATGTATGTGGAGCATGATCATTTTTTGCGAACTTGTGTAGATTGGTTGACATTTGTAGTTTATTAGTAATATTTTGTAATTTAATTCTAGCATGTTAGCATTAGTATTTTCTTGTTAGTTTTTATTTTTCATAGTAGTATTAATGAAACTCCTTGGTTTTTCTTTATACCCCGGTTCTTTTCCAAGGAATTAATTTGTATTGAACCGGGTAACTTTTTCCTATGATGGATGGCGTGACAACTTTCTTAAGGGATTAGTCTTGTTTAGTTTTTTTTATTTTTTTAGGTAAATATTTTTTTCTATTTAGTTTAATAGCTAGTAGTGAATAAATTGGTTATTGGGTGTGATCTTTTGTCCACAAACCAACGTGTGGCTTGTGTGGTACCAACATGATTTACAATGTAGCATATGAAGTTTTGATCTTTAAAATGAAAAATAATTGAAGTGATAATCCTTGTTGTGATTTTTAGGTTCTATTTTTGGCTCTTTGATTCATTAAATAGCCTTTTAGGCTATATGTGATTTCCTTTGGTTCATTGGTGTTAATTGGATTTTGGATTTATATGTCATTCGAGTTTGCATGTGCCATATGTGGTAAGATTTGTATGAGTTCTTTTGCATTATTTGTAGTCTAGAACTTGCCCGGAATGTGCTTCAAGGCGAAATCCTAGACTAACTTAGTTTTAAAAAAATGATGCTAGGCCTTCCTTGGACCGTTATTGTGCCTTAAATTTCCTACCCTTGCATATTTTCCCTAGTCAACCCCTTTTGAGTATTTAAACTTTTTCTTTGGCAACCATGTTACAAGCTTTAACCTTTTGTTCTTTATTGACCTATTTTTGGCACTCTACATCCCTAAGTAATTTGAAAGTGTAAACATAGGCTAAACGCTTAAGTTTGGGGTGACGGTTGGAAAAGTTGTGATGTGTAAGTTACTTAAAAGGTGAAAGGTAATAAAAAAAAAATGATGAGTAAGAAAGAAGAAAAAAAGGAAGGAAAAATAAGGAGCTGTGAATAAAGGGAAGATTAAGTATGGAATGAAAAGTGAAGAAAGGATGGAAAATATTTTTGAAGGAAGTGTGCTTTAATTGTTGCAAAGTGTAGTGCTTAGGGAGGTTTTGAGTCACTCTTAACCAAAACTACATTACAAATCCTTTAAGTCCTACTTGATTTTGAACCAAGTGTGTCTACATTAGTGGAGAAATGTCACGACCCAAACCGATGGGCCGCGACGGGCACCCGGTACCTTACTCAACTGAGTATCAACGTAACGTATCTTACTTATTACATCATCATATACACATGACATACGGGCCTAATAGGCCAACATCATCATTTATAAACTCAAAACATAGGCCGACAAGGCCGTACAATCATTCACGTACACGGCATATGTCTACAAGCCTCTAAGAGTACATAATTATCATAAAGGTTGGGACAGAGTCCCGCCATACCAAACCATACACATCTAAATCATATTGACCAAACAAGCAACTCCAGAGCAAATGGAGTGAACCAATATCTTTTGCTGAGCTGATCGCCTACTTGGAGGACTCTCGACCTGTCTCTCGAGACCTGTGGGCATGAAACGCAGCGTCCCCAAGCAAAAGGGATGTCAGTACAAATAATGTACCGAGTATGTAAGGAATGAAAACCAGTAAATAATAGACATGAGAGAAACATGGAGTAAAAGACTCGACATGTATGTGTGCATAGCTCTGTGAGTCATTTCATTTTTATAATGTCATGCATATGCGTATAAATATCATACCATGCATAGATATATGCGTTCATATCATCATCAAGCCTCTCAGGGCATCCCATCATATCATTTCAGCCACTGTGGGCAAATCATCAACGTATACCAGCTGATCAGGTGGTGGTGCGTATATAACGCCATAACCTTTTCCCATATTTCATATACATATAATATACATATATAACGCCATCTGGTCATGGGTCAATGTATATGTATAAATGCATGAAATGCATAAGAAATACGTTAATAATATTTTCTCGGAATGTCATAAAATAATATGCCTTAAGAAATACGTTAATAAGATTTTCTCGAAATGTCATAAAAGTAATATGCATGTCGGATATATTTTATCAAATACGTATTTTTCTGAAACCCATGAACAAAAGATATAATAATAATTCACATTGGGAATCAAGAATATAAACACCCCTAATATTTTTATGAATAGAGTCATTTATGAAAATTGTGCATTTGCTCATTTCGTTCGTGTCGTATAGATCATGCCAAAAGGAAAGAAGGGATAGCCTTAACATACCTGGAGTAGGAAAAATCCATATGATATTCTTGGAAAAGGTTGCAAAATCTCACATTGCTACGGTGCTAAGAAATCTCGTTGGAATTATTTTGTTTCAAGATTAATGTCCATTCTTGTTGGAGTGAGATTAACTTTCGTTCTTGCAAATGTTTGAGCTTCTGAAGAAAGCTATTAGCTTACCTTGATTATTTTAAGGCTAATGAAGCCCAAGATGCCAAACTTTTAATATACTCACGTAAGTGTCATGTGTATGACATTTAAGATAGCAACCTTCCATTTTAAGTTGTTAGTCACTTGGTTTGCATGGGGGGCTGCCACCTCATGCTCTTTAATACTTATCCGATATATTCCCTAATTAATTAGGTAATATCCCATTACCCAATAATTAACCAATTACCCACATAATTAAGAATTATCTCAACTTACTTAAAATACTACTCACTTTTAACATACATTGTACACCTTACTATCATGGTTATGTAATACCTTGTATGGCACTAATCCATAAATTCCCCATGTTGGGGTTCACTCTGTTTATCTTGCACGATCTATTGATTTGCTTGTATCCTCTTGTCTAGCTATAACTAGGCTCTTCCTGAATCAACTACTAACTAATCGTTGGCCCACTCTCATATCAATATTCCGCGTAATCTTTCTTGGGTTATTTCCTTTGTCTTAACTTACGTCTCGTACTGGCTCCTTATTTATCAATAACATCTCGAGCAGGAACCCTCACTTCCTCTCTTTGATGTCGTGTTTGCATAATGTTCTGGAATCGTAGCCTATATGTAGGCTTTGAATAAGTGCAATCTCATCCCCTTTTCATTTTTTTGCATTCTTCCTTTACCATACCTTAATTACTAGAACCACTTAATTCTGACTTAATGCCACATCACTCCATATTCCCCCCTTTAGGGGAGTACTAAGAGTTAGAGCTATGATGATCTACCTATAGATGTTTACCGTTACATCTTTGGCGCCCTTTCACATCATCGATGACCCTTACTCGCCTTGCGGTAATCCTTCTGTACCAAGGATAACAAAATTCCTTACTCACGAGGAAAGTACCTAGTATAACTGGCACATACAATCCCTTAAGCTTAACTTTGCTCACATTGCTTGCTTTAGGGAAGCGTCTTCCTGAACGACCATTCTCTGAATTTCTCATGAATCTTCTTCTGTTGTCCATTCTATTATCGCCGGAACGAAATCTGAAACTCTCATGATGTCGACTATTATCCAATCACTCAGTCCCTAATTCATGTTTAGTTTATCTTGTTTACCAACCCATACTGATTCCTATTATTGTGGGTCTAACTTTTCCTTCTGGTAGTTGTGTTGGAGTCACGAACTTATATCTCAAAGTGAGGATATGACTTTATGGTTATACTCTTTTGTTGTCTTAAGGCTTGTCACCTCTCGTCTCTTCCTTCACTTGACTATAGATTCTGTAATACTATCATCTTTTGATCTACCGTTGTCATCCATGTATCATATCTTACTCTTAATGCTTCATTAGCTCTCTTCTTATTTCCTGCTAACATTTCTGTCTATCACTTTATTCTGAAAACTTCAACAAAATATTCTTTTGCTTTTAGCTCCCATTTGCTTCATCCACTGGCTCTTCGGGTTGCCTAGCATTATCTCTTTACTAGGGACGGGAGCCATACTAAGATAATATTTATTCCTTCCAGGATTCCAGTGCCAGTCCTTGGACATTCTAGTATTCACATCTAGTTATACTATCCTAGAGTACAACATTTGGGTGTCTCACAAGGAGACCTGTTAGCATATTTGCAATATCCTTCGGAAATGTCAACTAACGCAAACAATCAATTCACCATTTTGGGTTACTCTAACTCCAACCGAATTCTGATATCCCGTCCTTTTCTTAATCTACACCTGTTAGCCCCCAATAAGGTATAACTGAGATGGGTGTGGCCAATTATACATACCTCTGTTACTGTTGAGGGTAACTCACAATGCTTATATTTTTCTGTCAGAATTGTAATACTGATAATCTTTCTTAACTGGGTGCCTCGTACCCTTCTTCACCTTGCTTCTTTTACTTGTTGAAACTTGTGTCCCCCTCCTTATTCCTTTTTACCGTAAGAGTGGATTGGCATTCTTGTCTTAGGGATCCTTATCAAGAAGCTTACACATCTTAGTATGTACATGATTTGCTGAATACCTCACATTTATCCATCATAAGCATGATGCAAAAATTGAGTTCCTCCGACTCAACTCTTCCACAGTTATATCTCTTACCAACAGTCTTTCTGGATGTAGGCATCGTTGTATTACGAATAAGATAGAGTTTAGGAAATTGAGTTCTTACAATTGAGCTCTATGACACGATCTAGAGTAAGAAGAAAGAGTGACAGTCCTAAATGCCTTGTAGCCTCCTGCTTATAAGTGTGGTGCACAACACACCCATAAACAGGACTCTACTAGACACGGCTTGTAGACTCCCTAGGACAGAACTGCTTTGATACCACTTTTGTCACGACCCAAACCAATGGACCGCGACGGTCACCTGGTACCTAACTCAACCGAGTACCAACGTAATATATCTTTCTTATTACATCATCATATACACGTGACATATGAGCCTAATAGGCCAACATCACCATTTATAAACTCAAAGAATAGGCCGACAAGGTCGTACAATCTTTCACGTACACGACATATGTCTACAAGCCTCTAAGAGTATATAATTATCATAAAGGTCAGGACAGAGCCCCGCCATACCAAACCATACACATCTAAATCATACTGACCAAACAAGCAACTCTGGAGCAAATGGAGTGCACCAATATCTTCTACTGAGTTGATCACCTACTTGGAGGACTCTCGACCTATCTATCGAGACCTGCGGGCATGAAACGCAGCGTCCCCAGGCAAAAGGGACGTCAATACAAATAATGTACCGAGTATGTAAGGAATGAAAATCAGTAAATAAGAGACATGAGAGAAACATGGAGTAAAACACTCGACATGTATGTGTGCATAGCTCTGTGAGTCATTTCATTTTTATAATGTCATGCATATGCATGTAAATATCATACCATGCATAGATATATGCGTTCATAGCATCATCAAGCCTCTAAAGGCATCCCATCATATCATTTCAGCCATTGTGGGCAAATCATCAACGTATACCAGCTGATCAGGTGATGGTGCGTATATAATGCCATAACATTTTCCCATATTCCATATATATATAACATACATATATACGCGTATATAACGCCATCTGGTCATGGGTCAATGTATATGAATAAATGCATGAAATGCATAAGAAATACGTTAATAATATTTTCTCGGAATGTCATAAAATAATATGCCTTAAGAAATACGTTAATAAGATTTTCTCGGAATGTCATAAAAATAATATATCTGTCGGATAAATTTTATCAAATACGTATTTTTCTGAGATCCATGAACAGAAGATATAATAATAATTCACATGGGGAATCAAGAATATAGACACCCCTAATATTTCTATGAATAGAGTCATTTATGGAGATTGTGCATTTTCTCATTTCGTTTGTGTCGTATAGATCATGCCATAAGGAAAGAAGGGATAGCCTTAACATACCTGGAGTAGGTAAAAGTCCGTATGATATTCTTGAAAAAGGTTGCATCATACTCCTTTAGAATCGCAAAATCTCACATTGCTACGGTGCTAAGAAATCTCGTTGGAATTGTTTTGTTTCAAGATTAATGTCCATTCTTGTTGGATTGAGATTAACTTTCGTTCTTGCAAATGTTTGAGCTTTTGAAGAAAGCTATAAGCTTACCTTGATTATTTTAATGCTAGTGAAGCCCAAGATGCCAAACTTTTAACATACCCACGTAAGTGTCATGTGTATGACATTTAAGATAGCCACCTTCCATTTTAAGTTGTTAGTCACTTGCATGGGGGATGCCACCTCATGCTCTTTAATACTTATCCAATATATTCTCAATTAATTAGGTAATATCCCATTACCCAATAATTAACCAATTACCCACATAATTAAGAATTATCTCAACTTACTTAAAATACTACTCACTTTTAACATACCTTATACACCTTACTAGTATGGCCACGTGGTACCTTGTATGGTACTAGTCCATAACTACCGGGTATTTTAGCTCGGCCCGTATTTTATCCTAAAATGTAAAATTTCGACTAAATTATTTTCTTCGATTTGCTTACCCTCTCACCTTCACGAATTTATTCATCACTTGTTTGAAATGGCATAATGCTTATAATCTCAAAATAATCTCATTCCCGAACTTTCATTAATTTATTTATGGCGTACTTCCATGTATGAAAACATGGGGTGTACTTCCATGTATGTGTTTGAATTATATGAGTACGATTTAGTTGTAAATCCATGATATTGCACTATTATGATAATGCTCAATACTCCTTTGTCATCCTATGATAGTTAAATGCATGATATAGTTTACTGCTTTGTCCTTAGTTTGTGTTAGGCTAGTATGTGTTCTTCATTATGGTCTGCACTTCTATGTGGGTCCTTTGTTTTCTTCTGGAATCAGTTATGTACCTCTAGCATCTGAATATGTTTCAGTTTTGCGTGCCAATTTTGATATGAATCTGCCTGTTGTGACTATATGTTATTAGTTATAGAATTTATTCATACCTTGCTTTGGATACTACTACAACTCTATGGAAACCTCCCTCTACTTTGAATGAATCATTAAGTGCTGAGTCTTGTGTATGATTGAATGTTCTCTGTGTACTAGCCACAACGATATGGAACACTACTTTAAGGTTTACTCTAAACATGTTTCCTTGCTATCCCGATCCCTAGCATCACTTAGGATTTTAAGATAAACATTCCATTTTGCCTCAACTATGATCTTGCTTCCTTGCTAATATGCCTCCTAGTATGTCTTCATTCCCTATTCCTTCAGTGATTACTTGTCCTGTCATAATATGTGTTTCAATGTTGCCTTGCCTTCTGATGAGAATTAACATATTTGTCTTGTGATGCTAAGATGCATACTTAGCTTAAATTGGACTTCTTAAGTCTCAACCTATTAGTGTTAATTTCTGTCAAACTTTGCAAACATGTTCCTCCCCCTAACTCTCCCAATATGTGTTTGTTATGTGCTACTTTGCTAAATGTTGAATTTTTACTGAACAAAGTCTTATGATCCGCTTGATTAGATGCTTTGTATGCTCAACTTGGCTATGTCTATTTTAAGTATAAGTGTATCACCTAACTTTTATCCCTCCATCACTATCCATTCTCCATACTTTCTACTCATGATATTTTGAACTCTTCATTCCTAGCCAGCTGAAAGCCAAGGCGATCTAGGTTCTATTGTCGGCCTCCCTGGTATGAGCACTGCTCGGGGTCCAATTGAGACCCTTGTGAACTCTGACACACTAGGGCTTGGTCCTTATTCACTCCCTCAATCCCAAACTGTTCCTATTCGCTCTACTTCCCCTTGTTATGTGTTATGTACTTGAATTGGCTGATTTAAATGGTGCAACCCTTGGTACCATAGTTGAGTAAACTGGTTCTGGACCCCTCTGTGAATCCCTGAGTCATGTATTAAATGTGGCTCTTTGTTGAAGGCCTAGGTATGCTGTGTAAGAGCTATTGAAGGCCCAGGCAATGCTGGGTATTTATTAGGCCTGATGTGGGTCTCTTATCATTGTTATGTAACACTTTTACTTTTACTCATTATTGGGCCTGTAATAGTCTTTGTATAAACAATTGGGGTTGTTAGTAAAAGGGAATGGGGTATATTTTAATATTTACATGTGATGGGTAGATAACTTGCCTATACAACTTAATAATGTGTTTGCTATATGTGTCGTTCACTCTCTATGTACACTACAGAGATCATGCTATTAGGTGAAGCACACACTCACACTACTTGTCTACTAGCAAAGCATGAGCTCAAATGCTTCAATTATCCTTGTTGCTAGAAATCATGCCTATAGGATTTGGATCATTTCATTTTCTACTGTATAGAACTGTTCACTAGAGACTCTGTTGAGCCCTTTGGTGGCATTGACTAGTCAAAGGAGTTGTCACGTATCAAAGCCCGCTTTTTGCGAGAAAAATGGGGCGCGACAGCCTGGAGACTCTGTTGGGGATTTACACTTAATCTCTTACCATAATGAACTTGGCTTATGTGGATTAGTTTTCTTTGTTATAAAACGTACATTCCTTTTCCATATTTTTTTGTTAGATTTGCTATTATATGCGCATCCCTTTCCCGTTCACCTTTACTTATTTAAAACCGTTATAACATGCACATCTCTTCCCTTCTCCACTTTTATTTGCTTAAATTTATTATAACATGCACATCCCTTTCCCTATTCGCCCTTAATTGCTCTAACTGCTATTTATTAGCTATATCATGTCTCTCCCACCCCTACTCCCTTGCTTAATTTATTATATTCCCTATATTCCACGAACTAACTTCTTCTTTTGTCTTTCTTTTTACGGCCTTTATGTTTTATCTTAAGTCAAAAATGTGCTAAATTGAGGAAAAATGACTGCTGCCAGATAATGCTTTTCGCGATCGCGAACATTGACATGCGATCGCTGAAGGACAGGAAATAATACATCGCGAACGTAGGGCAAAATTTGCCAACGCGAAGAAGAGGCTGGTCAACTGCTCCCAAGTGCTCTACGCGAACGCGTGATCTGGTCTGCGATCGCAATGCTTTATAGCATAACTCTCCTGAAATGCAACATAAGTTGCATTAAAACTCTTTCCAAAGTACCCAACTGAATGGAAATTCTGCACTGCTTTCATAACATCTTCCTTAACTATCTCCCAGTAGGATTGGGAAAAAACCCAAGGGGAGTTCATCAGGGCCTGGGGCCTTGTCATTTGCACACATTTAACACAATCTAGTACTTCTTCTTCAAATGATCTTTGCATTAACAGATGCTCCTCATTAGTGATTGTGACCCCATTTTGAAAT
Source organism: Nicotiana tabacum (assembly GCF_000715075.1). Classification (NCBI taxonomy): domain Eukaryota; kingdom Viridiplantae; phylum Streptophyta; class Magnoliopsida; order Solanales; family Solanaceae; genus Nicotiana; species Nicotiana tabacum. The sequence goes on along the minus strand of NC_134100.1, from coordinate 101,590,632 downwards.
TGAAACTCTGGCCTCCATGCTTCTGCTTCCTGATACAGGTTCCTGTAGAAATTAATCACTTCTACAATCTGTTCTAGATCAGTTCTTTCAACCTCATTAACCTCCAACTTGTCAATAGAGTTGTATTATTTATGTGCATTTGCCATTTTGTGGAAAAACTTAATGTTTTGATCCCCTTGCTTTAACCATAAAGTTCTGGACCTCTGTCTCCATGCTTCTAACTCAAACCTTGCCACTTCATCAAATTCCATAGACCATTATGCTTTGTCTAAAACTTCCTCTTCTGTAAGAGCCCTTTCATCCCGGATCTTATCAAATTATGTGAGTTTTTCCAGGATTTATGCTTTCTTTTGATTTAAATTGCATTGATTTGTTTTGCTGAATAGAAAAAAAATAAGTTTAATGAATCTTAAGAAATTACTAAGAGAAGTGTCCTCGAAAATATTTCTTAGAAGCATATAAATGAGCTTTTCAGCCTTTCACTACTAACCTGATCGAAAGGAATTTGTTCTTACCTCGCAAAATACTCAAAGTACTTGCAAAGGAAAATTCCACAACTTGAAGAATCATTCTGGCGCCGGATATCTTTAAAGTTGATTATATCGATTTTCTCAGCACCCATGGACAATAATTTAGTCTGAAAATATAATGTCAGTATGACTATTTCAAATAATTGGTACTTAAATAAATAACTGAATACATATCAGCAAGAAAATCAATGGAGTATGACTTTTCAGGTATCCATCGATGGAATCAAAAATATAAATATTCATCTTGTCCAGGTCCGCACATACTCCAACGAAGTGACCAATAATCACCATTTCCTAATTAAACCCAAAGACCCCCCAAACCCTTTTCATTATTCCATGATTTAGCATTGTCGTCTTAACCTTAGGCTATGTTCCTTACTTTTCTGTGGTTGCTATTATGTTTCCGATATTTTTGAAAATCTTTTACCGATGGCGAGTAGCCTTTTATAATTAATTGCTGGAACAAAAGATAGGAATTTACATTACATGTATGATGTACATGTCTAAGGAAATTTATGAAGAAAATTGGATTCAACATACAACATTAAGGATGCCGTAGAAATAGGAATCTGCGAAATGCTGACACAAAATTTCTAAAAATCATCAACAATATGCAATAAAGAATAATTAATTGCATAATTATGAATTTAACTAAACAGATTCCAAAACGAACTGTCTAAAAGAGTACACAATTACCTTGTCAGTGACACACTTGCTTGTCTCAAGATAATTCAGATAATAATTGTTCTGACTGCAAACATGAAGTTGCTCAGTTATTTAACTTTTTGCCACCTCCCCATCAGAATACATTCTCTGAATGACCTGAAAATTGTGCAACACAAGGGACAAAAATGTTATTATTATGTTAATGAAAATTACTCAAGCTCAACCTCTTGTGATTTATGTAGTATTTTCCACCTTTTCTGCAGGACTATAGGGATTTAGTCCCTCAACAACTTCCAATTTCTTCACTCTACAAAAAGAATTCAACAAGAACGATGTCACGACCCAGTTCTCCCTCTGTAAGACGTTGTGACGGCACCTAGTCTCTACGACTAGGTAAGCCTAACAAAATGCGAAAATAACAAAAATGGAAGGAAAACTTAACAACTAACTACAATAGATAACTAAATAACTGATAACAATGCCGCTCGGCATGTACAATAACCAACACTCTAGTAATACACGATATTCCCAAAACCCGAAATATCATAAGTCACAAGCTACAGAAGGTAACTAGTATCTCTATACACCAAAGTCTAATAAAATAAGCACGAAAGGTAAATGACATAGGAGAGAATAGAGGGGGACTCCGAGGGGTGTGTACGCGACATATGTACCTTGAAGTCTCCGTACATCATCAAGCACTCTCAGCTAATAGTGAGGCTGATAAGAAGTACCTGGATCTGCACACAAAACATGTGCAGAAGAGTATCATGAGTACACCATAACGGTACCCAGTAAGTGCCAAGCCTAACCTCGGCAGAGTAGTGACGAGGTCAGGTCAGACCCACCAGTATATAATAAATAAAGCAAGAGAATATAACAGTATAATAAGAGACTGAAATCTAACAAAAGAAAAATACAGCGAAATAACAATACAATACACAAGGATAAACAACAGGGAATCTTCCGAGATATCGTCTCGTAGTTCCAAAATAAATATGCAGTGAGAACTCCCGAGGTACCGCCTTGTAGTCTCAAAAGTAAATATACATGGAGAACTCCCGAGGTACCGCCTCGTAGTCTCAAAAATAAATGTACAGGGAAAACTCCCGAGGTACCGCTTCATAGTCTCAAAAGTAAATGTGTAGAGAGAACTCCCGAGATACCGCCTCGTAGTTTCAAAAGTAAATGTACAGGGAGAACTCCCGAGGAACCGCCCCGTAGTCTCAAAAGTAAACACACAGCTTAAACCGATAAATACCACAGTTAACAGCAAGAATTCTACAGTTAAGACTGATAAAAAACAAGGAAAAATAGAAAATCAACTAGGCATGCTGGACAGAGTTCAAATAAGCAGTTAAAGCACGTAGACATGCGTTATTAGACTAAGCAGGATAACTACACATATTGGTATAACTCAATTAATAATGAAAACAAGTTACTACTCAGTAAAAAATCGGGTTTTACAACAAATAGCCTGTGTACGCACTTGTCCCCTCACACACACGACACTCACATATCACATCAGTACCAAAGAAAATGCTGATTTCTCAGCTGCTAAACACTGCCGAATGGAATCACTCATGCAGAAGTGGTAAGTTTCTGAATTTGCACCTTTTATGTGTGAAATTGCTATTCTACCAAGTTTCACCTCTGATCTGAATTTGCTGTCCTTTTTCAATGATTAGTCTTTTTTCTTTATTTCCTTGATTTCATATTTATTATTTTGCTTCTACTTTTTCTGTAAGTAATTGTGTGTGGCTTTTCTTTCCAGTGTAAGCACTGCTGAAACAGCTCTGAAACGGTGGCAAAGTACACATGAATTGGTTAACGACATGGGCAATCAACACGTCTTGACAATGCATTCGGTTGTCAGGTAAGTTCCCAATTTTACTTGGTACCTGATTCCATGCCTAAAGAGCAGATAAGTAACCCATCTGTTACTTTTAATAAATGAAAGATGTCTATTACCTTATGTTTTGCAAATGGATAAGAACCGATAATCATTCGTCTGGAAGTAAATTGTCTAAACCCAAGTTTAGCATTTTATAATGTTTATTTATGATAAGAAAAAAGAGAATGAATATTGGAGGAGTATTATCAAATCAAAGGTTCAATTTGATTCCAGAAGTTTATCAGGATATTTTTTTCAAGATGGAAAGGATCCCCCCAACCCCCAAACAATCAATTAGAAATAAACAATAGATGTAACATTCTGACTGCCATCAGAATAAATTGTTGATAGGAAGGTTTCTAAGTGTTTATTCAATTCTCAGTTCCATCTTCATGTCCAATAACACTATTAGCTAAAGAAACTGTTTTGGGAAATCTGGTGTCTTTTTCATCTTTTTTCATTTGTGCCCGTTCACCATCTGTTTCCTTTCTTTTAGTGGTACAATATGTGATATAGTTCGTCATTCATACCATATTGAATAGTTTGTAAGTATTTACAAGTGCAACTTCTAATACTCCACTTCCTATTTGCTGACACAACTTCATTGTAGCTGGAAACCTGAGAATTTGTTTAACTGATGTTAGACTGGTGGAAGAGAACCATCAAGTAGTTGAAATTTGTTGGGAGAATATCAGATGATTGTCTTTATCTGGAATTGTTTTGGAACCTTGTCAGTGGTTAAACTGGCATTATCAACTATAATGTATCACGTAAGGTTTATAACAAACAATGCGACAGGAGCATGCAGAAATATAATGGAAATTCAGAATCGATTATTTTATTGGGCATATAAAATACCAATATGAGGTTATTGCTTTCTCTTTGGAGAGAAACTTGAGCACTGCATCAAGCTTTAGTATAACATTCCTCTTTTGCCAGGAACGTATGCGATAACAATGAGCAACATGTAACTGATTTTGACTCCACAAGGGAATCTGCTGAAGAAGATGTGAAAAGGAATAGCGAAGATATCATTAAATCTATTGACAGTAAGTTTTCCAGAATTTGTCAAGTATGTTCTGATTATTGATTCTGTAGCTTTTAAGGTTTCTGTAACAGAATAAAGGGTAGGCGTGCAGTTCAATGCTAAAGAAGTTCTTCTATAGATAGGCAATAAGTTATAAATTTTTGAAGTAAAAATACACTCATAGAAGCAAAAAGTTCAGTATCTTATGATAAAATGAGACAGTACACTTTATATAGTAGATTATCTAGTTTTCGTCTGTCATCATTAGTTTCCATATTTTGGTCGTGTGCCGCCAATATGTAATTTCTTTTGTTAAAATAATACTAATGATTAACAAAAACAGTAGCTTATAGTGGTGGTTTTTATGGTTGGTGTTATTTGGGGATGATTTTTTGTTTCCGTTTTGTAATATTTCCTCTGGTGTCATTCTTATCCAGGCTTGTCAGGCGAAGAGAGAGGATCTATATCTGGCGTTTTGGATACTACCAGTGCACACTCAGAGACCCTTGATGTACTTAAGAAAGATCACTGCATGCAGTCTACCTCCATTGAACAGATAGCCCTTGAAACTTTTCAGCAGAAGTATATGGTATGCTGATCAAGAATCTATCTTCACTTGAAAAGTTTCAGGAACTACCCTGGACAAAGCTTCTCAAAATGTCACTTTGTTACTATCTATTTTGCTGTTGCCATTTTGAAAAGATAATGCTACCATATTCCATCTGCATTGCATTTCACTAGGGGTCATTTCGTTGGAGCAATTAGAAAGAAAAAAAAAATCCTGCATAAGATTTCAGATAAAATAATGTGCAATGTCTTGAGGGATTAGAAAAAATAATTCCCACATAACTCATGCAATATTTTGTTGGCCGTATAAGAAAAATTAACCCCTACATATGCAGCATTTAATTGGCTGTAGTAGATAATACCGACATTAAGTTATGTGGGAATTTATGTGTGATAGAATGTGAGCTAAAAGTACCGTATTAGCTATAAATAAACGTATTTAAAGAGAAAAATTCCCTTAATGTATATGATATCTACATAACATTCCTTGCTTCATTATTAACTGTATAGCAACTGATACATTATTATTCACCGTATAGTAATTCCTTCATCTTTATTTACTTTATAATCGCTGCATAACTAGCATGTACATCAAAATAAATGATACTTTGCAACTTGCTTTTTCTTTATCTTTTGGTATTCGCTAGTGTTAAGAAAAGAATACTATATAGTTGTGCTGAATTTTGTTACTTCTTACTGATGCTCAGGATTATGAGCCAACTGGAGCAACACCAATTAGGTCTGAGCCAGATGTACCAAGCAAGGTTACAATTGAGTCGTTGCGTGCCATGCCAATGGAGGTTCTACTAGAGGAATTGTTACTTCTTACTGATGTTCAGGATTATGAGCCAACTGGAGCAACACCAATTAGGTCTGAGCCAGATGTACCAAGCAAGGTTACAATTGAGTCGTTGCGTGCCATGCCAATGGAGGTTCTACTAGAGGAATTCCGAGAGAACAATTCATTCGAGTCATTCCAAGTAAAGGAAGTAAAGCCATCACTTATCCCACGATCACCTTTCTCACAGATTATTCAATATTATGGAGTAGAAATGATCACAAGGGACTTGCCTTAAGTTTTTCTTGAAAATATATCAAAAATAGCCTCTGCGCAAGCTCCAATTTGTCAAAAATAGCAAATGGGACGAAGTCCCTATTTTTATAATTCTGCCTAGACATCCTCGGTTCTGCCTCGATCTTGGCCTTCGATCGAGGTCCTCGATCCTCGTCCTCGGTCCTGTCCCTGGATCCTGGTTCTCGATCCTGGCCCTCAATTATGTCTTCGATCGTGGCCCTCGACTCTAGGCTCGATCATGGCTTCGATCGTGGCCCTCGACCCTGAGCTCGATCATGCCTTCGATCGAGGTCCTCGATCCTGGTCCTCGATCCTGGCCCTCGATCCTGGTTCTCGATCTTGGCCCTCGATTATGTCTTCGATCGTGGCCCTCGACTCTGGGCTCGATCATGCCTTCGATCGCGGCCCTCGTCTCTGGGCTCGATCATGGCTTCGATTGTGTCCCTCGACCCTGAGCTCGATCATGCCTTCAATCGTGGCCCTTGACTCTGGGCTCGATCATCGATTCGATCGTGACCCTCGACCCTGAGCTCGATCTGGGCTCGATTTCTGGGCAGAAGCAATTTCCAACAGAAGGAAATTGCAGCAGCTGTTCTAGTTCAAATTATTTTTATCCGTTAACCATCCGAAAATCACCCGAGGCCCTCGGGACCTCAACCAAATATACCAACAAGTCCTAAAACATCATACAAACTTAGTCGAATCCTCAAATCACCTCAAATAACGCTAAAACCATGAATTACACCCCATTTTAAGCCTAATGAACTTTGAAATTTCTAATTTTTACAAACAACTCCAGAACCTATCAAATCACGTCCGATTGACCTCGAATTTTGCACACAAGTCCTAAATGACATAACAGAGGTATTCCAATTTTCAGAATCGTATTCCGACCCCGATATCAAAAAGTCAACCCCCACATTAAACTTCTCAAAAATAAAATTTTCGGCATTTCAAGCCTAATTCCTCTACGGACTTCCAAATAATATTCCGGACACGCTCCTAAGCCCAAAATCACCATACGTATCTATTGGAATCATCAAAATTCAAATACGAGGTCGTTTACACATAGGTCCATATCCGGTCCACTTTTCTAACTCAATTTTTCAATTATGAGACTAAGTGTCTCATTTCACTCCGAGTTCCTTTCGGACTCGAACCCACTAACCCGATATAACATAATACACAACATAATGCATGTCCCTCATCCTCACCTGTACGGAAACACCCACCGTGCCATGAACTAATGATAATTTAAAGCATGATAATATAAATGAAATGGCACGGCATCACCCTTCGTTCTTTTACTCACAAATGATATGGCACGACATCACCCTTTGCTTTTACTCTCAATAATATGGCACGACATCACCCTTCGTGCTTTTACTCTCAATAATAAGGCACGACATCACCCTTCGTGCTTTTACTCTCAATAATATGGCATGGCATCATCCTTCGTGCTTTACACTCTTCCTTACCAAGCATATGTATATCAATGACAAACAAGGAAAGAAGCATAAATAACATCAAGGAGAGTGTTTAAACGAATATTCCAAATGAATCCCAATCACAACTTTCCAAGCCAACAATAGTTCAATAAACCCACAAGAACCTTATTATTAAAGTATTTCAACAAATATCACGAATGATCTACAACACGAGTATAAAATCTAGTATCTCAAGAATATCGGTCGTAGCAATGTATTAATGATTACGCATAGTAATGATCGAATTAGACACATCAATGTATTCTCAGAATTCTATCAAATTTGATCAAGTTATAATAAGCTAAGTCTTAGCTTCTAACATTTAATACTATGTTCTTAGTATCTAGGAGTCAAGTAAGGCATGAAGCAAGAAGGTCACGTGATTCTACAAGACACAATTTATAATATAATTTACCCCCGAGCATGGTTAACCCTGGCACATGCATATATGCTCGTCACCTCATATATGTATCACCCCCGCAAATCAATAGTAGGAAAAAATTCCTTCAACAAAGTTAGGCAAGACACTTACCTCAATTCGGCTAACTCAATACTCAATTTAGCTTTTTTCTTTACAAATTCACGTCAGCTCGGCTCAATCTAGCCAAAGACGACTTAAATACATCACACAATACAAGGGAAAACAATTTCAATTAATAAAGTTGTGACTTTTATACAATTTCTAAAAAGTCAACAAAAGTCAACCCCCGGGCCCGCCCGGTCAAAACCCTGGTCCAAGGGTAGGTCTTGACTACCCATAGCCTCATGAGTCCAAATATGTATTTTGTTTCCAAATTCGAGTCCTATTCGACTCTCAAATCCTAAATTTTTATTTTTTAAAGTTTTTACAAAATCCCCAAATATTTCTCTAGATTCTCATGAATTTGATGTTAAATCTTATGTAAAATCATGAAATGTAGTGGAGAATTGATTAGAGGTACTTACCCAATGATTTGGTATGAGAATACCTTCACAAAATTGTCTCCCATCGAAGCTAAGGTTCAAAATATAACAAAATAAAGCTAAGTCTCGGAATTCTCAGCTATATGCAAGCTGCAGATGTCGCATTTGCAACATGGGGTTCGCAAATGAGAACCCCGCAAATGCGAACAACTAATCGCAGAAGCGAAGTTTTGAAATTCTCTGATTGGGATGACGAAGGCTTTCATTCTCGCTACCCAAACACTATTAACCGTTGCAAACCCTTTGAGCCAGATACTTCTTCCTTGATCACCCTCGTTGGAAACTTGTATGTAAAAAGAAAGAAAATAAAAAAAATGAAAAATGATTTTAAAAAAAGAAAAAAAAAGAAGAAGAAGAAACAGCAAAAAAAAAATCCAAAACAAATTCATGTTAATTGAACTACGTCTGACCTGATTCCGAAAGGATATATAGGCAACCACACTCTGGGGTTCGGTCATACCAAAACAAAAATCAACATTTCCCCAAAAGTGAAAACTGGGACATATGTTACAATGGTTCGACGATCATTTCGCCCGAAAGGTTCCGAAGTTGTAATTCAATCCAAATTATTTTTACCCAAATCCTTTCAAGTCCTTTTGATCAATTTGCGAGAATGTTCAAGAATTGGAGGATACAATTACTTGGATCGGATGCAACCAAATGAGAGAAATAAAATGAGAGAGTCCTATTGGTAAAAACCCTCATGGGTACTGTAGGGCGATGGTGATTAAAGAAAATAAAAATGAGAGAGTCTTGTTAGTGAAAACCCGCAATGGGCACTATAAGGCGATGGCAAGTAGAGAAATGAGAGAGGTCAGCTAGTGAAAACCCGCAAAGGGCACTATTAATCGAAAAGAGGGTCCACGCAGCCATGACATCAACACAATTCTGAGCAAGGTTTCTCGATTTCAAGTCAAAAGTTGTGATGAGTTTCTGAGAGTCAGACGGTTTACACATTTTAATTTATCTTTTAAAATAAAATTTAAAAAAAAGGCAAAATGAAGTTAACGTGAAAGATATTAAGTTTGTTATCAAACTTTTATCTCAAAAAATCTGTTTTTTTACTTGCTAACAACTATCACAATCCCATAATCCCCATATAAGTCCTAACTAACCCCCACGATCTACTCCTCCCAATCCCACATTTCCCTAACTCCCTCACGTCTCCCCTCATAAGTCCTCCCCACTTCTCCACTTCCTCACATCAATTATACAACACACAATACACTATATAATACACTCACTTTTAGCAACAAAGGGGGACGAAAAAAAAAGAATTTGAAGAATATCCAAGTGACAAATATTGAGAGAAAGCGGAAATTCTTTGTAAAAGGAAAAGGTTCTACATCCTTTTTTCAATAAAAATTATCAGGCAGAAAACATGGAGTTCGAGTAGAGGTTAAGTTCGAGATTCGGGTTCCGGTTTTCTTTAGAGATTTCGGCTCTGACCGTGGTTTTATCTCCATTCATTGTTGTCACTTCGCTTGGGATTAAGAGTTGAAACCATATATCAGTTTCCTACTATTATTCTTAAAGAAGTTTCATTTTACAGGTTTTCTTCTAATCATTGTTTTATATATTTTATTATGTCCTATTTTGAATATGAACTTGAGCCATTTAAAGGATTTTTTTGTAGTTTCAGTTCTTTAGTTTTTTTTAATGTTTGAATATTATTTAGGTGTTTAGCTTGTGATAATATTTTGGTTCATATTATCTTCTTTTGATTCAACTTCGCCTTTTGTCTTTAATGTACAGTTGATTGTCTTAAGGTATATGAAAGTTTAGTGTCATTTTTTTAGACTTTGATTCTTAAAGACTTTTCATTTGTCTGACTCTATGTTGATGAATTAAAAAATCTGAAAACTTAGGACATTAAATTTTGTGCCCTAGTAAGATTGTTTAATAAAAGACGGTCAATTTTGCATCATAAAAGAACTGATTTACCTTCAATATAGAAATCCATATAATTTTGCATATGATATTTTTTGTTTTTGTGCAAATTATAAGCATTAATAAAGGTTGAAGTAGTAATTAGCAGATATTTGTGGTGGATTTCATTCTAATATAATAGATATTCTGTATGTGTTTTAATTTTAAGATGATTTAGTTAGTTCATTTTAATTCTTTACTTAATTTCTACTTTTAGATATTTAGAAATTAATAGAGATAGTAGCATATTAAATAGTTCAATCGTAGTGATAGATCGTAGAAGTTGGAATTTTCTTAGTTTTAATAGGCATGAATTGGAGTGTGATTCGTATTTTTTATGTCGTTTGATGTGATTTGAGGCGCCGACAAAGTTCTTATCATGTTATATGACTTGTTGGTACATTCGGACGAGGTCCCGAGTGGCTCGAATGAGTTCTGGGATGAGTTTTAAGCGAGTCCGGGTATTTCGGCACTCTGACGATGTTACAGGACAGTTGAAGTGCTCAAGGCACATTTTAGAGTGCACCCGCAAACTCCCAAAGTTCAATAGTCGTAGGAAATGTGCGGACCACGGTTGAAATTGTGTGGTCGGCAGAATTCTTCTCGTGGCCGTAGAAAGGTGATTTGGCAGATTCGATGGTCCTACTTCGGAAGCTTATAGCTTTTACTCTACAAATAATTTGTAGATGATTCAAAAACAAATGTTGTAGCCCTTTGCATCTAGTTTACAGAAAGGTATACCATTAATTATTTAGAAATTTGTACATAAAGCTATGGTTAAACTACTGAAGTCTGGTAGTGCAAAGCTGCTGAAGTGCGGCCGCACAATTTGGAGTGCGACTGCAGCACCTGGGATGTGCGACCGCACAAGAAAATGAACGGTCAGCACAACGGAGATCATATTTTGTACTATATGAACGAGAGTTTCATTTTATTTTTCATTTTTGAACTTTGGGAGCTCGGTTTATGGCGATGCTTCGTGGGATTTTCAAGAAAATCATCGGGGTTAGTGATTCTAACTTAAATTTGGTTAATATACATGAATATGTCATTGTTTTCATCATTTAATTAGTATTTTGAGATGAAAATTTGGAGAAAATAATATAAATTTTATAAAACGAAAATTTAAGATTTGGAGGTCGATTCGTTAACGAAATTTGGTAAATTTGGTATGGTTGAACTCGTATCGGAATGGGTGTTCAGATTTCGTAAAACTTCTGTCGGGTTCAGCGAGGTGGGCTCCACTTTGACTTTTTAATGTGAAATTTTAAGTTGACATTTTATTATCCAGAATTATTTTTGATGAATTTTAATGAAGTTATACAATTAATTTGGTTAGATTTGAGATGTCTGGAGGTCAATTCAAGTAAGAAGGCGATTTTGGAATATCGGCCTAACTTCAAAAAAGGTAAGTATCTTGCCTAACCTTGAGTGGGGGAATTACTCCTTAGGCATTGAGTCTTATGTGGAAATTATGTAATTGAAAATCATGTACGCGAGGTGACGAGTACATATTCGGTTTATATGTGCAAATTATATCAGTTAGAATTGTTAGACGCCCTTATGGATTAAATTGAAATTGGCACTTATTAAATCCTCTATTTGTCATGTCTCAATCTTTGTTTATTGAAATTTATTTTATATGATGATTTAGTGTGATTGCCACCTTGATTGTTATATGAATCCCGTGTTTTTGTTGAGTTGATATTTTCTGGAGGTAATTTCATTATGGATTATTCATTTGCAAATAATTTATTTATTAATTTTACAATGAGGCAAAGCGTTAAATTTTGAAATATTATTTTGTTGAGTGGTTCACTCCCAGATATTTTGTTAAGATTTTGTGCACATTATGTTCGAGCCATGGGCTCCTTATTGTGAAAAATAATGTATTGTTGATTTCTGTGAAAAGTTATAATATCTGAGCACTTGTGGTGCAATTTATGAGAGGTCATGATATTGTTGGGAGGTTTGTTCGGGTCTTTGCACGATATTTCTACCGTGCTATTTTTACTATTTATATATGCACATGCGGCGTGACAAGGCGGGCTATATATATATATATATATATATATATATATATATATGTGGGTTTGCCATGTAGCGAGACACGGTGGGAATATTATTATGCGCGTGCGGCGAGACAAGACGGGCATTTACTTTATTATTGCGCACGTGGCGAGACAAGGTGGGCTATGTCAGGGATTGATTTGTGATTACTTGTGATGGCCTGGGGGCATTGTTGTTGTTAATATTTATGATATGGGACTACGAGGCGGTATCTCGGGAGTGATCTTTTGTTGATATTTCTCTATGGTTGCACTTGCCTTTAGTTATTTTGTTTTTCCATGATATGTAAATTCTTGTGCTCTTCTGTGATGTATTATTTGATTTTATTATGTGTTTTGTATTCCTTTTTGTATTATGTTGGCTTTGGCTCTTCGTATGAGACTCAGAGGATTTGTGTTTCTGGATTTTACTTGTTTTCGAGGTTGGAGTTGGTTTGAATAAAAAAAATTGCTATTATATTTTAATTTAATAAATATTTACATCCAAATCAATAATTATAGGGTACTTCATTTTAATTGAAATGTCATTATATTATTATGTCTTTTGCCTTGAGAACTGTCCGTACATTGTGATATGAAATGTGGGCACGAAGTGCCGCGAGTAAATGATGATAATATTGGCACGTGAGTTGTCTGTGCGGTTGTGATAGAGATATGGGCATGAGGTGCCCTGAAAATATGAAAGTGGGTTGAGACTCGTAATTTTTATGATTTTGAAATAAGGTGTCACATGGTGACTTTTAATTGACAAGATTATATTCAAAAGAGTTTATTTGAAAGAATTATATTCGTAAGCTATTTATTTGAAAGGATTATGTTCTAAATAATTCTATTCGAAAAACTTGTAGATAAAAGGTGTATATTTTGAAGGACATGATTAATTGGTTGTGCTTGTGTTCATTATTCATTTCGGCAATATTTACGATGTTCTTTGTCACTACCCAAAATTCATTATAGATCGTGATGGTGCCTAACGCCGTCGTCACGCAAGCCAACGGTAATTTACTAATTCAATTACCTATCTTTATTGCCTTTGAAATCAAAATTTCCATTAACTAATTAGTATAAAATAGGATTTACATAGTGAAACAGTGATGATTATGTGAACTACCGTACCAAACATCCAGTAGGAACCCCCAAAACCCTGTGTCACAAGTGCATGAGCATCAACTAGGAAGAATATCATAAATGCAACATCTGTCTGGAATACAAATTAGACAAGAGTATATAAATAAGTTTGATGGAGACTCTGTAGCTGCGGATTCGTAGCATGGAATGCAACTCACCGTAAGTCCCCGCGATAGCTGCACCTCTGCGCCCAAAAGATCACTAGACATACATGTACCTGCACAAAAATGTACAACAAGTGTAGTATGAGTACGTAAACAATGCGTACCCAGTAAGTATCTGTCACGACCCAAAATTTTTCACCGACGGGACCGTGATGGCGCCTAACATTTTACTTGCTAGGCAAGCCAACGTTAGAGAATCCTTAACCAATTTCTTATTTCCATTTAGTAATTATCAATAATTAACTAAGATGAAATATAATAAGTGCAGAATATCATAAAACTGTATTAATTACTACCACCCGGATCTGTAGTCACAATTCACGAGCATTCTAGAATTTACTACAAGTAATAATCTCAAAGAAATACAACTATCTGAATGAAAGAAACAGTAGAACAGTAAAGATAGGCGGGGACTTCAAGATCTGTGAATGCCGACTGATCTAACTTGAGTCTCCGGATAACGGACAAATAGCAAAATCTCGATAAACCTAAACCGGTATCAAAGTCTGCACAGAAAGTGCAGAGTGCAGCATCAGTACAACCGACCCCATGTAGTGGTAAGTGTCGAGCCTAACCTCGGCGAAGTAGTGGCGAGGCTAGGACAAGACACCCACATATAACCTGAACATTATAACCATGCTAGTGGCAACAACAGTAAATAAAGAAATAACATAGAAATAATGGGAAGGGAACATACAATGGGGAAATACAACATAAAGAGTGAGAACAATGAAAAGACAGAATTAAACCGAAAATCCTTAAACGAATTGAGCAATTAAAACAGCAAGGAAATCTGCACGGCATCACCCTTCGTGCTTTTACTCTCAACCTCACCAAATAAAGAAATAGAACGGCATGGCATCACCCTTCGTGCATTTACTCTCATCCTCACCAAATAATTAAATAGAATGGCACGGCATCACTCTTCGTGCATTAAACCTCTCATGATATACACGGCATCACCCTTCGTGCTTTAAACCTCTCATAATATACACGACATCACCCTTCGTGCTTTATACCTCTCGTAATATACACGGCATCACCCTTCGTGATTTAAACCTCTCATAATATACACGACATCACCCTTCATGCTTTAAACCTCTCGTAATATACACGGCATCACGCTTCGTGCTTTACACTCCTCCTCACCAATCGCAGAATCAATAACAACGGATAGAGAGAAGTTTCACAAAAAAATCAATATTTCATGAATGATTACTTTCAAAATTTAACATCTCAACCTCGAATCAATATTCACAATTTTATCAACCTTGGTAGAACCGGATACAAGTCTCCCAACATTTTAACAACAACAATAAGTATGGATAACAAGATTTAAGACTACAAATTTGCAAGAATAGAATTTCACTCGCATGCTATGACTCGACCAAAACGCATAGATGCTCGTCACCTCAACTATACATCGTATTCAACAACAAAATACGTAGCAAATACTCATACAATACCTATTCCCTCAAGCCAAAGTTAGACACGACACTTACCTCAATTTCACAAGCCACTCACTGCTCAAGTATCGCTTTCCCTTTAGAATTCACCTCCAACCCACTCGTATCTAAACATAATTAGTTTAATATCATCAATTATCTCTAAAGGAATCAACTTTAATGCATAATTATAGTTTTTCCAACAAAAGGAAAAAACCGACCCCGGGCCCGCTTGGTCAAAACCCGAGGTTCGGACCAAAATCCATTTACCCATCCACCCCGAGCCCGAATATATAATTGGTTTTGAAATCCGACCTCAAATTGAGGTCTAAATCCCCAAATTTCCGAAATCCCTAGTTTCTACCCAAAACCCCTAATTCTACCATGAAAACCTTAGATTTTAGTTTGAAATCTTGTAAAATGTAGTGAAAGATTGAAAGAAACCAGTTTAGAATCACTTACCTATGATTTTGGGAAGAAATGATCTTTGAAAAATCACCTCTTGTGTTTTAGGTCTTGAAATTTTGGGAAATGAATGAAAATTCCCGTCCAAAAGTCATTTTGATCAGCTGCAGATGTCGCATTTGCGACCTGAGCTTCGCAAATGTGAAGGGGTCATTGCAAATGTGAAGCCCTTCACACTTCTGCTGCCTTCGCAAATGTGAAGATAAGTTCGCAATTACGACCTTGAATCTTCAAAAATGTGACTAAATGATCGCATTTGCGATTACTGTCCTTCCCCGACTCTCTTCGCAATTGCGAAGATAAACTCGCAATTGCGAGAACTGCTGGCCTAGGCTTTCTTCGCATCTACGATAAAAACCTCACAATTGCCATACCTGCTTGGTTCAGATTTGCGAAGTATGATCTCGCAATTGCAAGATCTGAGGCCTGCTACAGACACCAGTTACACCAGCAAATTTCTAAGTTCCAAAATCACTCTGTAGCCTACCCGAAACTCACCCGAGCCCTCGGGGCTCCAAATCAAACATCCACGCAAGTCTAAAAATATCATACGAACTTGGTCGTGCGATCATATCACAAAAATAACACCTAAAACTATGGATTTAGCACCAAAACTCATGAATTCCTCAAGAACATTTCAAAACTACTATCTTCTCAACTGGACGTCCGCTTCACGTCAAATCAATTCCGTTTCTCACCAAATTTCACAGATAAGTTTTAACTATCATAATGAACCTGTACCGGGCTCCGGAACCAAAATACAGACCTGATACTAACAATGCCAAATATCAATCAATTCTTAAAAACAAATAATTTCCAAACTTTGAATTTTCATCAAAAATTCATAACTTGAGCTAGGGATCTTCGAATTCGATGTCGGGGATACGCCCAGGTCCCATAATTCGATACGGACCCACCGGAACCATCAAAACATAGATCCGGGCCCGTTTACCAAATGTTGACGAAAGTCAACTAAAATCAACCTTTAAGGAAAAAATTCTTATTTTCATTAGTTTTCAACATAAAAGCTTTCCGGAAACCTGCTCGGACTGCACACACAAATCTAGGAGGGTAAAAATGAGATTTTTAAGGCTTAAGAGCGCAGATTCGAGTTCTAAAATATAAGATGACCTTTTGGGTCATCATATAATTGTGAAGAATGCCTAGGCCCGCAGTTCTCGCAATTGCGAGTTTATCTTCGCAATTGCAAAGTGAGTCGGGGAAGGACAATGATCGCAAATGCGATCATTTAGTCGCATTTGCGAAGATTCAAGGTCGCAATTGCGAACTTATCTTCACATTTGTGAAGGCAGTAGAAGTGTGAAGGGCTTCGCATTTGCGATGACTCCTTCGCATTTGCAAAGCTCTGGTCGCAAATGCGACATCTGCAGCTGATCAACATGACTTTTGGACGGGAATTTTCATTCATTTTCCAAATTTTCAAGACCTAAAACACAAGAGGCGATTTTCGAAACACCATCTCTTCCCCAAATCATAGGTAAGTGATTCTAAACTGGTTTTTTTTAATATTTCACTATATTTTACAAGATTTTAACCTAAAATCTAAGGTTTTTATGGTAGAATTAGGGGTTTTGGGTAGAAACTAGGGATTTCGAAATTTTGGGGATTTAGACCTCAATTTGAGGTCGGATTCCAAAATCAATTATATATTCGGGCTCGGGGGTGAATGGGTAAATGGATTTTGGTCTGAACCTTGGGTTTTGACCAAGCGGGTCCGGGGTCGGTTTTGACTTTTATTGGGAAAACTTAGGAAAATTGTAATTATGCATTAAAGTTGATTCCTTTAGAGATAATTGATGATATTAAACTAATTATGTTTAGATACGAGTGGGTTGAAGGTGAATTATAAAGGGAAAGAGATACTTGAGCAGTGAATGGCTTGCGAAATTGAGGTATGTGTCGTGTCTAACTTTGGCTTGAGGGAATAAGTATTGTGTGAGTATTTGCTACGTGTTTTGTTGTTGAATACGATGTATAGTTGAGGTGACGAGCATCTATGCGTTGTGGTCGAGTCATAGCATGCGAGTGAAATTCCATTCTTGCAAATTTGTAGTCTTAAATCTTGTTATCCATACTTATTGTTGTTGTTGAAATGTTGGGAGACTTGTATCCGGTTCTACCAAGGCTGATAAAATTGTGAATATTGATTCAAGGTTGAGGTGTTAAATTATGAAAGTAATCATTTATGAAATATTGATTTCTTTGTGAAACTTCTCTCTATCCGTTATTATTGATTCTGTGATTGGTGAGGAGGAGTGTAAAGTACGAAGGGTGATGCCGTGCATGTATTATTTATATTTTGAGGAAGAGTGTAAAGCACGAAGGGTGATGCCGTGTATATTACGAGAGGTTTAAAGCACGAAAGGTGATGTCGTGTATATTATGTGAGGTTTAAAGCACGAAGGGTGATGCCGTGTATATCATGAGAGGTTTAATGCACGAAGGGTGATGCCGTGCCGTTCTATTTATTTATTTGGTGAGGTTGATATTAAATGCATGAAGGGTGATGTCGTGCCGTTCTATTTCTTTATTTGGTGAGGTTGAGAGTAAAAGCACGAAGGGTGATGCCGTGCAGTTTTCCTTGCTGTTTTAATTGCTCAATTCGTTTAAGGATTTTCGGTTTAATTCTGTCTTTTCATTGTTCTCACTCTTTATGTTGTATTTCCCCACTGTATGTTCCCTTCCCATTATTTCTGCATTATTTCTTTATTTACTATTGTTGTCACTAGCTTGATTATACTGTTCAGGTTATATGTGGGTGTCTTGTCCTTTCCTCGCCACTACTTCGCCGAGGTTAGACTCGACACTTACCACTACATAGGGTCGGTTGTACTGATGCTGCACTCTGCACTTTCTGTGCAGACTTTGATACCGGTTTAGGTTTATCGAGATTTTGCTATTTGTCCGTTGTCCGGAGACTCAAGTTGGATCTGTCGGCATTCACAGATCTTGAAGTCCCCGCCTATCTTTTCTGTTCTACTATTTCTTTCATTCAGATAGTTGTATTTCTTTGAGATTATTACTTGTAGTAAATTCTAGAATGCTCGTGAATTGTGACTACAGATCCGGGTGGTAGTAATTAATACAGTTTTATGATATTCTGCACTTATTATATTTTATCTTAGTTAATTATTGATAATTACTAAATGGAAATAAGAAATTGGTTAAGGATTCTCTAACGTTGGCTTACCTAGCAAGTGAAATGTTAGGTGCCATAACGGTGCCGTCGGTGGGAAATTTCGGGTCATGACAGTTGGTATTAGAGCACTAGGTTGCCTAGGCCTCATGATTCACGAGCAAGCTTCGTAGAGTCTGAAGGATTGGTACGGAGACGTCTGTACTTATCTCTCAGAGGCTATGAAGTTTAGGAACAATATCACCTCTTTCATTCCTTATCGTGCGGCATTGATTTTGCTTGAAACCTATATCTCACATTCCTTTGTATCTACTCGTCTATGACATTGCGCACTCGGTATCAGTTGTGCATCGACGGTTTGTGATGCCGCAGATGAACTATGAGGGAGCCAGAGATGCTCAAACATTGCCTCAACGTGTGGTTTCTGACTGAAGATGAGGACGTATAAAGAGATCACCCAGTAAATAATGTGGGGGGTGCAACGTACCTTGGCATATAGTTGATTTATACGAGTTGTGAAGGTTAATATTGTGGACCATCGGACGTGGTGAACTATGACCTCGCGCCGAGTGGTGGAGTCCACTATCAATGAATAGATTGCGAGTCATGTGTTATATCAGTTTTGGCCTGAAATGTATATATGTGGTACTTAAAGGTTCTCCAAAAATTTACACATGCTTAAGGCCTGAGATTTTGTAGAGGATAAGGTTGGTACTTGCGGTATGTCCGCCTACTTAATAATCCTATACTTCAGTACCAAAGGAGTTAGAGAAATAACTTTAAATTTATAGAAGATTTACTCAACGTGGATGTCACGGTTGTGGATTTTGGGATGCTTCGGAGGAAGTACAGTGGTTGACGAGATTCTGGACTATGTGGTTCGTGCCAAGATTTGTCTGCATGGAGCTCTACTTTTGTGATCATTGTATATAAATAGGGGTAAAGTTTGCCCCAAAGAAGAATCAAAGAGTATGTTAAGAAATGGGTCATCTCAACAGTGTTGAGTCAGCATAATAAAAGAAGAAATTGGCCTTGGGAGAGATAATTCTCCACAGGTGTTTGTGGCAAGCCTATGAAAAGGACAGACCAGCCAATACAACACCGCCCACTTGGCTCGGTTCTTAGAAATACTTTTGAAAGATTTTGTTTCCCGGACTCTCCATAATGCATGGCGCATAGGGTTTGAATGATTGCCTCAGGTCACCATGACGGTGTCATAATATGCCATCAAGTTTAATAAGTTAACCCGTCATATTCCTAATTTGCTTCCTACAGCCAGAGAGGGAGTCCACAAACTCATTAAAGGACTTAGTTATGATCGTAAAATTTTGTATGACTCGGGAGCTACAGTCTAATACTTCATTTCCGCTAGTGGTAGAAATTGCCAAGATATTAGAACGTGTTCGTGAAAGGAAACTAAGGATACCAAGACGTCTTGAGGTTCTGGGGGATTCAGTGGATTCTACTCTGCAAGTATAAATCATTATGGCAGAGGCTCGGGTAGTCAGCCAGCCTAGTTCGCACATCGGATTAATTGAGGTGCTCCAGTAAGTTCTTTTAATGCACCATTGATATGAGTTTCCTACAATGGTTATTCCAGTTATCTGGCACAGACTCAATATAAGCAGCCAAACCCGCAAAGGGGTTGTTATGAATACGGCGATACTAGGCACATCATGAGAAAATTGTCCCAAACTTGGGAGAGGCATATTTCATCAAAGCACTCAGGCTACGTGCCCCATTGCATATACTACACCACTCACACGATCAGTTAAGGGTGGAGGACAGGTGGGTAGAAGACGTCCTAGAGGTGGAGATCTAGCCGTTGTTATATTTGTTTTATGGTATGGTGGAGGTCGTTACATTAGATGGTGTCGTTATAGGTACGACCTCGATTTAAAATAAAAGAATAATCTCCTTAACTTGATTCGGTTCTGAGTATCAAGACGAGTCGTCCTATTATGCTCCACTTATGAGTGAGCTTCGTAATTTTATAATCTACTTATGTGTTTACTTCTGTTGGGAGGTTTTATGGAGATAACTACACCTATCATTCCATGATGGACTCTAATAAGATCTGTGAGGCTAAAGGTGCCTTTCTGGTACTTATTTCGGTATGTTTTGATGTATTTTCGGATAATTAATTACAAATTGTGAATTATATGCCCTACCGGTGTGGGGTTCATTATGTGTTGTAATTTTGTTTAACGAAAGTTATATAAAAGGAGAAAGTGGAAAGTTTCGATTGGCAAGATGTGCATATTACTTGTGATTCAGAACTGAGGCCGAGGTCCTCGTATTTTAAAATAAATTGATATGTTTAAACCGAGCTATGAGCTGCGGTGGAAGTTACAAAAGGACAAGATCCTTGTGATAAAAATTTTTGTGTTTAAATTCTCTGTTTAAATTCTCCCTTGTGAAAAATTAAATTTGTACTATAATACTAATATGTAGTCCTGCCAAATTTTAGGGCTGGAAAATTCTCTCTCTAGAATTTTTTTCTCTCAAATTTTCGCCGTCACTGTAGCAGTGAACAGTGCAAAACAGTACCGTGAACACTGACTTAGTTACTGTTCATCGCGGACAAGCTGGAGCTTTAGGCTTCAATGGCCGGTGACCAGCCATCTTTCTCGGCTGGTCTGCCCTCCCCCAGCGTTGCACAACAACATACAACAACTAACTCTAACCCAGCTTCTCTAGATTACTCTAAAATTTTGAAACCAAATTCTTTAAATCCTCCAGCGATGGCTACTGCTGCAGCTTCAATTCAACCCACTCCACTGTGATGAGCAGTGTATTTGAATGGCCAACCAGTGGTTAAATTCATAGAGGCAGAAGTAGATCAAATGAACGTGATTGAAGGCCTCCAATATGCTGTCGTTGGCAAGCTTTCATATGGATCTCCGGAGATTCACGAGCTTCACCGAATAATTCCAACTCAATGTGGTATCAAAGGTGAGTGTAATATCGGATTCCTTGGAGATCGTCATGTGTTAATTAGATTAACTCTACGGCAAGACTTCCTCGATTTTACATCGAAGAGTACATACTACATCAAAGCCAATGATGGGTACGAATACCAATTGCGTACTCTTATCTACGATGCAAAATTTAAGGCGGGTGAAGAAACTCCGATGGCGATGACATGGATTTCTTTTCCTGAACTGCTGCCTACCTTTTTTGTAAAGGAAACTCTGTTTTCTTTGGCCACAGCTGTGGGGAGGCTAGTGTGTCTTGACACGGCAACTACAAACAAAATTAGGCCGAGTTGCATAAGAGTAAAAGTTCTTGTCGATTTGTTGGCCGAACTACCTAAAAAGGTGCGATTGGATATTGATGATGAAGCTACTGGTGGTGTTCAAACAGAATGGGTGAGAATTCAGTATGACATGCTACCAAAATATTGTAAGGAGTGTAAACTGCAAGGACATGATGAAATTGAATGTTGGCGTTTGCACCCCGAGCTTATTGAGAATCGAAGCAGCGAGAAAAGGAATGACATTGCTGAGTCGAACAACTGGAATACTGCTGATGATGAACAAGGAAAAACCAAAAATTACACTACCCCTTTAATGATTCTCACGAGTGGAAAAGTAGTCGGGAACATAGGTGAACAGTGGAAGGAAGTTCGGAATAATCGGGGAACCAACAAAAATAACAAAACCCAGGTACACGGGAAAACTGGCAATGTAATTGTGCCAGTGAATGCTAGTGTACAGCAGGTGCACACTACTAATAACTTTGCACTGGTAGAGGTCGAAGAAGATCGGACAAAGAAGGTTCAAGCAAGGAATAAATTTGCAGTATTAGAGGAGGAACAAAGTGATATAAACTAGAACAACCAACTGGTTTTGGTGGGGGGAAAACCAGTCTTCAGTTCTAAAGATGGTCCTACTCCTTCTGGGATTCAGTCCACAATCGACTGGGTTCATAGAAGGTTTGGGACTAGCAAAGAGGAGATAAAACAACTCAATGTGACCACAAACCAATCTTGTCATGAGATTCCATCTCGAACATTTAAAGATTCAGGGAAGATTGAGGATCTTGATGAGGTAAACTCTACAAAGGCCTTATGGAGCGATGCAGTTGAGGTTAAGGATGATCAGCTGGGAAAAACTAAGACAACAGAAGAAAAAGTGAAGAAGGATATCAAGCCAAGCTCACCTGACGATAGGCTGGCGATAGGTTGGCGATGCCAGGCCTAAAGCCAGGCTCACCAGGCGTTAGGCTGGCAACGCCAGGCCTAAAGCCAGGCTCCACAGGCATTAGGCTGGTGACGCCAGGCCTAAAGCTAGGCTCCCCAGGTGTTAGGCTGGCGACGCCAGGCCTAAAGCCAGGTTCTCCAGGCGTTAGGCTGGCGACGCCAGGCCTAAAGCCGGGTTCACCTGATGAGGCATCTACAGTAAACCCCAACC
Source organism: Nicotiana tabacum (assembly GCF_000715075.1). Taxonomy (NCBI): domain Eukaryota; kingdom Viridiplantae; phylum Streptophyta; class Magnoliopsida; order Solanales; family Solanaceae; genus Nicotiana; species Nicotiana tabacum. The sequence goes on along the minus strand of NC_134100.1, from coordinate 101,567,651 downwards.
TTAGTGCAACTGGAGAGATTTTGGCCTATGTAGATGGTGTTTCGGTATATGCATCAAGGAGCAAACTTGATAGAGATGTTGATATGAAGATTAGGGATGATATAGTGGGTTCAGACCAAATTTCAGGAAATGGGAAGGGTGGTGATCTCACTAGAACAGTGCTTTCAGAGCAAACTGCTACAATAACTCCTGGGCTAGGCAGTATCTATGAGCTACAATTCAAGGAGTATGAATAGGCTGATGAGCGGGCAATTGTTCCAAGAGCATCTGGGGAAATAGAGGAAGTGCCTATGGAATCTGGGACTCATCAAATTATGCAGCTATATCTTAATGTTCCACTTAAGACTCATCTACAACATTTATATGATTTAGTTACACACAATGTGACACCAATTGATGAAGACATATTGAGACAAAATCCAATGGAGGATGAAGGAGATGATGAATCAACTACAAAAAACTTCAAACAAGTGGCTAAGGAAGGGGATTTATCACCCACAACTAGTGTTAAAGGAGGTAAAACAACTAAGAAGAATCAGAGTAAAGATCCACCACAACCTTTAAGAATAATGCCCAGGAGGGCAGCTTCTCTATCTAAATGATGATGATCAAAATATTAATATGGAACATAAGGTCTGTGAATACACAACAGGCCTTTCCTAGGGTGATCAACATGAATATGGAGCATAATTTTTATTGCAGTTGCATTGATTGAGTCTTTTCAAAAGAAGGGACTCATTTATAGATATAAAAGGAGGTTGAATATGGAGACTGATTATGCATATATTAATGGGCAAATATGGTTGTTCTTCGATGCAGTAATGGAATGGGAATTAGTGGAGGATACTGAGCAAGAGGTGACTGTGAGAGTGCTTCACCATGACCTGGGGCAGCACATGATGATGACATTTGTTTATGCAAAATATTGATCAATGGAGAGGTTGGATTTGTGGGATCACTTGTATTACTTAGCAAGTGATATGGAATTACCATGGTTGGTAGGAGGGGATTTCAATGTGATATTGCATGAAGATGAGAAAATAAGGGGACTTCCAGTACACCCTCCTGAATATGAGGATTTTGCATTTTGTGTGTACTCTTATGGTTTGTTTGAGCAAGGGTACAAAGGAAGTCCATTCACATGGTGGAATGGGAGATCCAATGCTAAGTGTATATTCAAGATATTGGATAGGATTTTTGTGAATTTGCCATTTTAGAACATGTTGCCAACTATTGAAGTTGAGCATCTAATCAGAAATGGATCAGATCATGCACCATTGCTAATGACATGTAGGGTGCAGACAACCAATTTTGTCAAGCCTTTCAGATTCTTGAACTTTTGGACAAAGCATACTACATTTATGGATGTGGTGAGGCATAATTGGGAAGCTGATTTCATAGGGGATCCATTTTTGATGTTCAAGCAGAATATCAAGAGGGTGAAGGCAGCACTCTCAAAATGGAGTAGAGAAACATTTAGTGATATCTTCAAGCAATTGGCTATTTTGGAGGACATTGTTAGGGTGAAGGAGATGTTGTTTGAAGAAGAGCCTACAACTGAGAATATGATTGTGCTTCAAAAGGCTCAATCTGAATTGAAGAAATACTTGAGTATTGAGGAGCAGTATTGGAAGCAAAAAGCTGGGATGACTTGGTTTACTGAAGGAGATAGGAATACAAGTTTCTTTCACAATCATGTCAATGGCAAAAGAAAGAAATTGCAACTGAAGAGGATCAAAAGTGGCAGTGGGGTATGGATTGAAGATCAAGAGCAATTGGCTACAATGGTAGTGGACTTCTATAAAAAAATAGTTCACAAATGAAGGTGATGCTTTTGAATTTTCCTTTCTCAATAATGTACCTTCAATGGTCACTATGGATCAGAATTTGGAAATTAGCAGATTGCCAACAATTGAAGAAATAAGGGCAGCAATTTTTGAGCTTAGTGGGGAGAGTGCTAATGGTCCTGATGGATTCATTGGCCTATTTTATCAAACATGATGGGATGTTATTGGTGCTGATATACACAATATGGTGCTACACTTCTATGGAGGGGCTGCATTTCCTAAATCCATCACTCACACCAATCTAGTGTTGCTGCCCAAAGAACCTAGAGTTGAGACCTTCTCTGACTTAAGACCTATACGTTTGAGCAACTGCATTAGCAAGGTCTTGTCTAGGGTGTTACATGACAGATTGGAGAGTTTTTTTCCCATCTCTAATAACTCCTAATCAATCCGGATTTGTAAAGGGTAGGAGTATATTTGAGAACATCTTATTGACTCAAGAAATTGTCACTGACATAAGGTTAACGGAAAAGCCAGCTAATGTGATGATCAAGTATGATATGGCTAAGGCCTATGATAGGGTTTCATGGAAGTACTTATTACATGTGCTAAGGAAGATGGGATTTTCTGAACACTTCATCAACATGGTGTGGAACTTGATGTCAAATAACTGGTATTCAGTATTGGTGAATGGGCAGTCCTCAGGGTTCTTTAAGTCGACAAGGGGTATGAAACAAGGGGATCCCTTATCTGAAATAAAGTGTCACATGGTGACTTTTACTTGAAATGATTATATTCAAAAGAGTTTATTTGAAAGAATTATATTCGGAAGATATTTATTTGAAAGGATTATGTTCTAAAGATTTCTATTTGAAAAACCTGTAGATAAAAGGTGTATATTTTGAAGGACTTGATTAGCTGGTTGTGCTTGTGTTCATTATTCGTTTGGGCAATATTTATGATATTCTTGTTGCTTTGTTGTTTATATCACCAGTTGAGTATTGTTTATATCATTGCTATCTGTTTTTTATTATCTTTGTATGTCGTATTGCACAGGTTATTTGACTAGTGAGTGTCTTGATTGTACCTCGTCATTACTCCACCGAGGTTAGTCTTGATACTTACTGGGTACCGACTGCGGTGTACTCATACTATACTTCTTCATATTTTTGTGCAGAGCCGGGTATTGGAGATATCGAACTCGGGAGAGTTAGTGTGTTGATCGCAAGGATTCCAGATAGAGTTGTTTGGTCGTTGCAGTCCCTTGAAGTCTTTCCATTTTTATTGTACTGTCACTCTTATTCGAACAATATTGTATACTCGATCTTTGAGATCATTGCATGTAATCAGTTAGAGTTCGTGATTCAGTACTGCCAGTCTTGGGAGGTTTTTATAATTGTTTTCGATGTTGGTTTTGACACTTGTATTGAATTAAAAAAAATAATGACTTGAATTATTATTAAAATCGGCTAACCTAGTCTTAGAGACTAAGTGTCATCACGACACCTGTGGTGGGATTTTGGGTCGTGACAAATTTATTTACAAGGAAAGTATCATGGGGATTTAAATTTGAGTTTAGTTTAATTCTTGTTTGTGATTCTTTAATTTAAAATATACTTATTAAATTATTGTTCTAATTTGAATTTTTAATATGATAATCTTTCATTAAGAGATTTTAATCTCCAATATCTTCCAAGTTGCCACAATCAAGTTCATACTCTCAAATTTCTCCTCTCGTGGAAGAAATTTTGTACCAATTAAAATAACAACCCCATTCCTCTAAAAATACAAAGGCAAAGAGTAGATCTGAATTCTTTAAAGACTGATCTAAAAGAAAAATATCCATTAGAGACAATCATCAAAGTGAGTTTGATGAGATTAGAAATGCATACCTTCGAAAAAGTCCTTACCAATCCCGGATCGATAAATTTTCACAAAGAAAATAGTTTTTACAATATATTTTAATTTTTAATATTAATAACAATTTATTTCGTTGAGTTCTTAGTACATTTCTTCTTCACATGTTGAACAAGCTTGATAAAAATCCTAGGCCCGCCACTGATTATGATTCTGCCGTCTGCATGAACCATGAAGCAAAGAACCTTAGCTATTTTTGCGCTTCTACTTTTGATAACATTGGTTTGCACATTTGGTACTGCTTTTTACAAAATTTTACGGGGTTTTACATATATGTTGTGGTATTGTGTGGGTTTAAGTAAAATTACCTCTTCTCGTAATAGTGTAGCAATGTGTCACTGGTATAACAATGTATCTTCGGCGTCGGGGAGCGAGAATTGAGGGGGAAGGAGTTTGGGAAATTTGTAGGGTTAGGGGTTTGGGGAATATGTGGGGTCCGAATTAATTTAAATAAAATTGATAATAATAAAATAATAAATAATATAAAAACACATATATTGAGATAACCAATGACTGTGTACTTTGCGGTAGGTTAAAATATAATTAAAGTGAATAAATTTACTTAAGATATTAAGGATATGATGACTTTGAAAATAAAAAAAAATCAAGTAGCAATTTTTTATACATAAAGATAAAAAATATTTACAAGGTAAGAAAAATAATTAAATAGTAGTAAATACTTAATAACAATAATAATGAGGTTACATTGATATTGATAAATCGGATAAACGAATATTTTTTACATAAATAAATATTTCAAAATATGATAGTGGAAACATTGTTGCCCTGTGTAGTAGTCAATTACCTGTTTCATCACAAGTGTAGTAGTCCCTTACTGATATATCCAAACTATCGGTAACGGACTACTTCAAACTTGTAAAATATGCATTACCTCTTATAGTAATAATGTAGTAATGTGTTACTGATATCACAAATATATCTTCGGCATCGGGGAGCGAGAATTGAGGGGGGTGGGGTTTGGGAAATTTGTATTTAGTGAAAGGGTTAGGGGTAGAGCTATTAAAGTGGGCTAGTCCAACCCAACCCATCCCAAGTCTCACGGGCTTTTAAATTTGGTGGGCTAGGGTGGACCGGGCCGCCATCTAAGTGGGCCTTAAAATGGCTAGCTCAACCAATCTCTAAGAGGGTCGCGAGCTAGGGTGGGTCGCAATTCATTTTTTTTAGAAAATAATTTCTTCGAATCTTTAAATATTTCTTCGTGACATAGTCTCTTAATCATACGAACGACTTCTTTTTGTTTAGAGCGTACAAAATCTTAATATTTGACAAGGAATCTCGTAATTGAAATACACATTCTCTATATCTCTTACTCTTCTTTTTTAATATTACATGAATGTTTTTTTAATACTTTTCTTTCACTTTCCTCAGGTTGAGAGATTGCTTCAATAAGTCTATATGTTGAGGTTTTTTAATTTAGGTTTAACATCATTTCCTGAATTCATTATTATAGTTCATAAATATTTTAAAAGTCACGAAATTTGCTAGTGTTGTCAATTTTCTTTGGGTCTTAAAACTGGACCTTTTTCCTAGTTCGCTGTTAATTAAGCTAAAGAAATACTAATCTTGTCATACTACATGCATATTAAAAATCTAAATTCTAGTTGATATGGAAGGGTAAATGAACAATCTAAGGTAGGGGCTGGTTTGGGCTGGCCTCACGGGCCAAGCCCATTTTGACGACTATATAGGTTACTATTTCACTGAAAGTTTCATAGATATCATCCCTTGACAGGACATAGTAACAATATTACTGTAACAACCCAACCAATCGTTTTGAGTATCTGCACTTCGCTCGGTAGTTTGAGAGTATGAGTAGCTCCGTATGATGAATTATGAATTATGTAAATCGTCGGTTTTGATTTTCAGGTTATTCGGAATTGATTTGGAAGAATGATTCTCAACTAGGAAGCTTTAAGTTGGAAGAGTTGACCAAGTTTGAATTTTGTGAATTTGACCTCGAAACGGAGTTTTGATGATTCCAATAGCTACGTATGGTAATATTGGACTTAAGAGTGTGTTCGAAAAATTATTTAGAAGTCCGTAGTTAAATTAGGCTTAAAATGGCTAAAATAGAAATTTAATTTTGAAAGTTTGACCGGGGAGTTGACTTTTTGATATCGAGGTCAGAATCAAGTTCTAAAATTTTTTATTGGTACGTTATGTTATTTATGAATTGTGTGCAAAATTTGAGATCAATCGAACTTGATTTGATAGGTTTCGGCACTGAATGTATAAGTTGGAATTTCTTAGTTTCGTTGAGCTTGAATTGGAGTATGATTCGTGGTTTTAGTGTTGTTTGATGTAATTCGAGGTTTCGACTAAGTTCGTATCATATTTTAAGACTTGTTGGTATGATTGAATGGGGTCCCGAGGGGCTCGGGTGTGTTGTGGATCACTGGTTGAGAAACTAGTTAAGAATTTGGAGTTTGACCATGGTTAATATCGTGTCAAGATGACCTCTCTTCGGTGTTTTAGGTGCGCGAGCAGGTTCGTAACATATATTATGATTGAAACGCATATATGGTTTGTGTCCGGGAGGTACCGAATGAGTTTTGGGTGCTAAAACGAAAATTCTTTCGTTGCTGATTTTCTGGTGTAAAATAATTACGAAAATGTCATTTTTATCCCTTAAATTTCTAGATTTTATTTAAATCTTCAAAATATCATATCTCCCTCATTCTAAGACCAAATTGGGTGATTCAAAAGCCTAACTTGACTGCAATTTCACAAGGAATTCATTTGAGGTATCAAAAGAGAGTTTTGAGATTGTTTGTCATATGAAACGAGGCAGAACAACTGGACAAGAAAAAATTTTAATATCGAGGGTTTGTTCATTTTCCATTTTTGATGAATTGGAGCTCGGGGAGAGGCGATTTTTGGGGGATTATCAAGGAAAATAATGGGGTAAGTATTCGTTAACTCAATATTGGTCAAATTACCCGAACCCATGGTTATTTTTAATATTTAATTGGTGAATTATGTTGGAAAATTTAGAAAACCCTCTTGGTTTAATTTGAAGATTTGAGGGTTGAGTTGATGTCGGAATTTGGTAACAATAGTATGATTGGACTCGTGGTTGAATGTGCGTTCATATTTTGTAACTTTTATCGAGTTCCAAGATGTGGGCCCCACAAGCGATTTTTTAGTGTAATTCCGGACTTTTTTGGGGAAAATTAGTATTTTGATATGGACTTAATTTCTATAATTTGTGTTGACTGAATCGAATTAATTATGGCTATATTCGAGCCGTTCGAAAGTTGATACGCGTAGAATAGATTTTCTATAGCATTGTTTAGCTTGCTCGACATTAGATTCAACTTGTTCGAGGTAAGTAGCATCTCTAATCTTGGAGCTGCGGGTATGAAACCTGATTATACGTGTTATGTGAATTCTTTGGAGGTGACGCACACGCTTAGTGACGGGCGTGTGGGCATGCACCATAGAAATTGAGACTCAGTTGATTCTAATTAATTTGTATTCTTCAATGTATTTTTATATGTTAGAGAAATTGAGTTGTGACTCATGTTAGAAATCATGCTTAGGAAAATGTTGGTATTATTGGGACCCAATTAGGCATATTCATTCATTGCATATCATATCTCAGTCTCTGCTGTTATTTATTGATACATCATAGCATCATTTTGGGCTAGTTTCATGAAATTATGAGCCCGAGAGACTAGAAAGATTGATAACTGAGTGAGGTCGAGGGCCTGACTGTGAGGATAATTATGGGATTGGGTTGCACGCCACAGCAGGCAGATTGGCTTATTATAGCACGTGAGTTGTCCGTGCGGATCCAGATATTGATACTATAGCACGTGAGTTGTCCATGCAGCATGTGAACTGTCCGTGCATATTATAGCGCTTTGGCTGAAGGAGCCCCTCCGAAGTCTGTACATACCCCTAGTGAGCGCAGGTACCTATTAAGTGTGAGTGCCGAGCGATTGGGAGTATTGAGTGACTATGAGGACTGAGTGACTGGGAGGACTAAATGAATTGATACTCTGAGAGTATGTATATGGTTTTATTACTGAGTTGCATCGTATTGACATGCACACTTGACATACAAGCATAGAGATGCATTTTTTCTCATACTGTATGATATTGCGTCATTCATGAATTCACATACTCATTGACATGTAGGCATAAAGATGTATTTTCCTCATGCCATTTGAAAATGAAACATCCTATCTGTTGTTGAAATGTTTTTGGAAAAAATCCCAGTTTTACAAAACGTACTCATATTTTAGTGATTTCGGTAAACGATTCGGGTTTTCACTGATATACTTGAAAATCGGGCCTATTTTTCTGGAACTGTGAACGAGCTGCGCATTTTATCTCTGAGCTACTTCTTTTATTACTTCTATTATGTTGTTATGCACTGTTGTTGGCTATTGGTGTTGGACCCTGACCTTTGTTCCAGCTCGTCACTACTTTCAACGTAATATTAGGTTTGTTACTTATTGAGTACATGGGGTCGGTTGTACTCATACTACACTTCTGCATCTTGCATGCAGATATTGGATGATGATGTTGTTGTGATCGACGGGAGCTAGATTTGAAGATGTACCTGTGTTCCGATCATATCTGCCTCTTGTTCATGGTAGCCTTAGATTTATAAAATAATTTATTTATGTACATTTCGAACTGATGATGTATTTATTTCATACCAGCTTATAAATTCTAATCTTAGAAACTCATGATTTGTACTACCAATCCTTGGGGAGTGTATTAGAGTCAGTTAAATATTATTGGAATTGGATAGGTATTAGTTGGCTTACCTAGCGGGTTGGGTTAGGTGTCATCACAACTAGTTGGATTTTGGGTCGTGACAAGGTGGTATCTGTAACGACCCGACTTGTCGTTTCAAGAATCTATGCCCCATTTAGCTACATAAGGTCTCGGGCAGCTTCGTAATATGTAATACGACCCACGTGTATTGTCGGGTTTGATTTTCAAAAGATTCGGAATTTAATTTAAAGAACAATTCACATTTTTTAAGCTTAAATGGAAAGAGTTGACCGTAGAGTTGACTTTTGAGCAAACGACCCTAGAATATAATTTTGATAATTCCAATAGCTCCGTATGGTGATTTTAGACTTGGGAGCATGTCCGGAAAAATATTTGAAAGTCCGAAGTGAAGTTTGACCGGGGAGGTTAACTTTTTATATCGGAGTCGGAATTCAATTCTGAAAATTTTCATAGATCAGTTATATCATTTATAACTTGTGTGAAAAGTTTGAGGTCAATAGGATTTTATTTGATACGTTTCGGCACAAAATATAGAAGTTGGAAGATTTGAAAACTCATAATTCGATTCGATGGGCGATTCGTAATTTCAGCGTTGTTTGGCATGGATGGAAGTCTCAACTAAGTACGTATTGTATTTTAGTAAATTTTAGTATATTTGGTTAAGATCTCGAGGGCCCGAGGGCCTCGGGTCGATTTCGGAAGGTTAACAGAATGTATTTCGGACAAAAGGAGCTGCTGGAATATTTCTACTGCAGAAGCTATTTTTGGACAGCAACTGGTGCAATCACAGAGCTGATTTTGGAAGCTTATATCTCGAAATCTATAAGGAATCTGAAAATTATCAAAACATTAAAGTTGTAGATCTTTAATTCTAGTTTACATAAAGTTAAAAAATTAATCATTTGGACATTTGTACAGAAAGTTATGGTTGACTGAATAAAGGCTGGTAAAGCCATTTTGCCAAAAATTTCTAATACATGAAGCCGACTTTAGAAGCTTATACCTCGAAATTCATAAGGAATCTGAATAATATCAAAACATAAAAGTTGTATCCCTTTGATTCTAGTTTTCAGAATGATAAACCATTCATAATTCGGACATTTGTACAAAAAGTTATGATCGATTGACCGAAGCTAGTACTGCAAATTTTGGCTACATCAGTGTGCATCGCCAGAAATTTCTACTGCATAGGGCTGACTTTGGGAGCTTATATCTCGCAATCTATAAGGAGTTGGGAGATGGAAAATATGAAACTTGTAGCCCTTTGTATCTAGTTTGCCGAACCTTAAACCGTTTGGTAGTTGGAGTTGAGTACAAGAAGTTATGGTTGATATACTACAGGCTGTCGAGGAAGAGTTTGATGTTTTCAACTTAAGCATGTAATGATCTAAAGGTCCATTGGATGAAAAGTTTAGATTAGGAGGTCGAGTTGTTATCAGAATTTGATAAAAAATGTATGGATGGACTCGTAATTGAATGGTTGTCAGATATTTTGAGTTTCGTCGGATTCCGAGACGTGGGCCCCACTGGCGATGTTTGAGTTAAATTTCAGATTTTGTTGGAAAATTAGTATTTTCATATGGAATTAATTCCTATAATTAGTATTCATTGAATTGAATTAATATGATTAGATTTGAGCTGTCCGGAGATCAATTCAAGCAAGAAGGCGATTTTGGAATATCGGCCTAACTTCAAAAAGGTAAGTATCTTGCCTAACCTTGAGTGGGGGAATTATCCCTTAGACATTCAGTCTTATGTGAAAATTGTATAATTGAAACCATGTACGCGAGGTGATGAGTACGTACTTAGTTTATATGTGCATATTATATCGGTTGAAATTTGTAGACGCCCTTAAATATTAAATTGGAAAATTATTGTAACTTATTAAATCCATTATTTGTCATGCCTCATTCCTTGTTAGTAGAGGTTGTTTTTATATGATAATTTAGAGTGATTGCCACTTGAATTTTATACGAACTCTGTGTTTGTTTGAGTTGCCATTTTTATGGAAAACACTTTCATTATTAATTTTACCTACAGATAATTTAAATGAAAAAATTTAGTTAATGAGATGAATAAATCTATTTATTTCTTGAAGTTGTGATTTATAAGAAGTGTTGTTCCTTGATGAATTACTTTTCAGTTAACGTTGTTGAAAATTCGGAATTGAATTATAAAGGTCGTGAATCATATTGAGGCAAAGTGCCAAATTGTGAAATATTATTCGGTTGAGTTGTTCACTCCCGAACATTTTGTTAAGATAAACATTATGATCGAGTCGTGGGCTCCTTATTGTGGAAAAATAATATATTGTTGATTTATGTGGAAAGTTGTAATACTTGAGCACTTGATGTGCAATTTATGATATGTTGTAATATTTGAGCACTTGATGTACAATTTGTGATATGTTGTAATATTTGAGCACTTGATGTGCAATTTGTGATAATTTTTAATATTTGAGCACTTGATGTGCAATTTGTGATATGTTGTGACATGTGAGCACTTGAGGTGCAAGTTGTATTATGTTGTGATATTTGGGCACTTGAGGTGCGATTTATGAAATATTGTGATATTGATACGCATGCGGTGATATAAGGTCAAGGTATTGAAACGCATGCGGTGATACCTTGTCTCTCCTTCTCTATATCTTTGTATATTGTATTTGGTCTCAAGCTATTATAGACCGTATTTTCCAGACTTGTACTCATATTAGATGCTCATGTACTCAGCGACACCAGGTTTTGGGAGTGTTGTATCGGAAATTGCTAGATTTTTGGTATTGTATTAAATGTTACGTTTTTAAATTTAAAGGAAATCGTGGGTTATTGATATTGTCGGCTTGCCTAGTACTGAGATAGGCGCCATCATGACAGGTTAGGATTTTTGGGTCATGACACAGGGTTGCTCAACCATTGTTATAATATGTCGTCCATATCGAGGATGCGAAAGTATTGAGAGATCATTCAGTTGTGCAATTGGGGGTGCAACAGGTTCTGACATCTGGTTGATAAGTACGATCATAAGAAGGTTTAATTAGTTGCCTAATCGTCACAATCGTGGTAGGGTCACGGGATGGATGTAGTTCTGAAGATAGTTGGTCATATTAGAGACTATGTGGTTCGTATGGGATTTCCATTTAGTGAAGGGTACATACTAGCAGTCAAGGCACTGGAGGAAGCGAGTTTAACTGTCACGAGGATGACATGCGCTAAATAAATGGCTTGAGGTGTCTTATGACTGGTGTCGTATGAACGGTGAAGGTTAGTACTGTGGATCATCAGACTGTGTCATATGGCTTCGTGCTAAGTGAAGGGAGTACACTATCAACGATCAGATTGCGGGGTCATGTGTTATATCAGTTTTGTCCTGAGATGTATTTATGTGGTATTGAAAGGTTCTCCGAAACTTGTATATGATTAAGAGCTGAGATTTGTATGGGATGATGCTGAGACTTGCGGTATTCACGCGTCCTTAATAATTCTACATTTCAGTATCAGCAGGGTTATGGAAACAATTTCAGAATACTCGGAGTACTCCAGTAAGTTCTTTTAATGCACCACTGACACAAGGTTCCTATAATGGTTATTCTAGTTATCTGGAACAGACCCAGTATGAGCAGTCGAACCTGCAGAGGGGTTGTTATCAGTGTGGTAATACTAGGCAAATCATGAGAGATTGTCCCAGACTTGGAAGGGGTAGATTTTATCAGAACACTCAGGCTATGGTCCCCAATGCAGTTACTACCCCACATGCACAACTAGTTAGAGGTGGAGGATAGGCGGGTAAAGGGCGCCCTAGAAAGGGAGGCCCAACCCGTTGATATATTTGCTATAGTATGGCTGAAGCCACTACACCAGACGATGTTGTTACAGGTATGATCCTGATTTGTTATAAAAGAATATTTTTCCTTAATTTGATTTGGTTCTAAATATTGAGGCGAGTCTTCCTATTATGCTCCGCTTATGGGTGAGCTTCATAATTTTGTGAATCACTTATATGTTATCCCTGTTGGGAGATTCGATGAGGTTAGCCTGTGTCTATCATTTTTATTTTGTACACCATTGAGGACTATAAGTCCAAAGGTGACTTTTTATTACTCTCTACATTGGGTTTTTATGTGATTTCGGAATAATTGAGTTTAATTTTATGAATTATATGCCCTACCGGTATTGGGGTTCATTATGTGTTGTGAAAATTGTTTACAGAATTTATTGAAAAAAAGAAATAAAGGAAATTGAAAATTTCAGTTGGCACGATGTGCAAATACTTGTGATTCAGAACTTAGGACGAGATCCTCGCATTTTAATATAAATTGATATGTTTAAACCAAGCTACGAGTTGCGGTGGAAGTTATATAAGGACGAGATCCTTGTGAGGAAAATTTTATGTTTAAGTTCTCCCTTGTGAAATTAAATTTGTACTATAGTACTAATAGGGAGTCATGCTTGTTAGGCTTATTTAAAAATTCTTATATGAAATTCTCTGTGCATACTTGACAAATTCTTATTGTAATTATTGAGTTTTAACCCACGAGGTAGGTGCCCGCCCAGGTGGCGTTAAATGTGACTAGTTAATCTGAGTAAATAATTATGAGGTCTTCATGCCTCGCGTGTTGCCGTTAGTGTTGTGAAAATTAGATATGAGATTTTGGTTAAGATAAGATTAATTGAGGATGCTGAAGTTAATTATAAACAGCTATTATGACCAGAGATATGGTTATGAACATACGTATGATGTGTGCGTAGACATGAGTTGCTACAACTAGTTGAAACTAATACCGTGTGTTGATGTAAGGAATTTGAAATTGATTGGAGTGGAAGGAATTGGCTTTAAAGCTTATAAGTGTGAATAAAAGAAATAATCTCCACAGAGATGATGTTGTCGGACCCCTGTTAAATTTACGGTGACGTAGAATCACCCGTGAGTATGTGTGAAATAATGCACTCAGTAATTTAATGTCATCAGAATAATTCTTGGCACGTTCGAGGACGAACATATGTTTAAGAGGGGGAGAATGTAACAACCCGACTTGTCATTTTAAGAATTAACACCCCATTTAGCTACATAAGGTCTCGAGCAGCTTCATAATATGTAATATGAACCGCGTGTATTGTTTGGTTTGGTTTTCGGAAGATTGAGAATTTAATTTAAAGAACAATTCTCATTTTTTAAGCTTAGATGGAAAGAGTTGACCACAGAGTTGACTTTTGAGCAAACGACCCCGGAATGGAATTTTGATAATTCCAATAGCTCCGTATGGTGAATTTGGACTTAGGAGCGTGTCTGGAAAATTTTTTGGATGTCCGTAGTGAATGTTTGCTTGAAATGACGAAAGTTGAATATTTGGGAAGTTTAACTAGGGAGTTGACTTTTTAGATCAGAGTCGGAATTCAGTTCTAAAAATTTTTATAGATCCGTTATGTTATTTATGACTTGTGTGCAAAATTTGAGGTCAATCGGATTTGATTTGATATATTTCGGCGCAAAATATAAAAGTTGAAAGATTTGAAAACTCATAATTCGATTCGATGCGCGATTCATAATTTCGGCGTTATTTGGCATGGTTTGAAGCCTCAACTAAGTTCGTTTTGTATTTTGGTACATGTTGGTATATTTGGTTAAGGTCCTGAGGGCCTCGGGTCGATTTCGGAAGGTTAACGGAATTGATTTCGGACAAAAGGAGCTGCTGGAATTTTTCGGCTGCAGAAGCTGTTTTTGGACAGCAACTAGTGCACCCGCAAAGCTGAATTTGGAAGCTTATATCTCGAAATATATAAGGAATCTAAACTTTATCAAAACATTAAAGTTGTAGATCTTTGATTATAGTTTCCAGATTGTTTAACCATTCATCATTTGGGCATTTTTACAAAAAGTTATGGTCGACTGAATTAAGGCTGGTAAAGCAGTTTCGCCAGAAATATCTGATGCGTGGAGCCAAATTTGAAAACTTATATATCGAAATCCATAAGGAATCTGAAAATTATCAAAACATAAAGGTTGTAGCTCTTTGATTCTAGTTTCCAGAATTATAAACCATTCTTCATTAGAACATATGTACAAAAAGTTATGATCGATTGACTAAAGTTGGTACTGCAGATTTTGGCTACAGCAGTGTGCATCGCCAGAAATTTCTGCTGCACAGGGATGACTTTAGGAGCTTATATCTCGCAATCTATAAGGAGATGGGCGATGGGAAAAACATGAAAGTTGTAGCCTTTTGTATCTAGTTTGCAGAACTTTAAACCGTTTGGAATTTGGAGTTGAGTACAAGAAGTTATGGTTGATACACTACAGGCTATCGAGGAAGAGTTTGATTTTTTCAACATTAGCATGTAATGATCTAAAGATCCATTTCTAGTTATAGAGATCGAAATTTGATTTTGAGACTTTCGAGATTTTGATAATGAATTATAGGAGTGATATGGAATGTTTGGTCTAATTTCATCAAGTCACGATTGAGTTTTTAGCGCGAAACATGAGTTAATTGTTTGACGAGCGAAATTGGTATCGCATTGAGAAAATGAACTTTGACTTATGTTCTGATTGAATGAGTAGGTTCGTATTTTTATTTGTGATTCATAGGAACAAGAATCGTCGAATTTCGAGTTCGTATGATGGAGTTAGAGCATTTTTAGTGAAACAAAACTGCTAGGGTAAACAGTCCTGGTGCGCACCTTTAGCGGCCATATTTGACACTTTTAGCGATAGGATTGGACTTTTAGCGACCAAAATGGTGTTTTTTGGGCAGAAACATAAGGACCAAAAATGGTCATTTCCTTCATTTCGTTTTGGATTTTTTGAGCACGGTTCTTGGGCGATTTTGAGGATTTCTTCAAGACTTCAACTTGGGTAAGTGTCCTATATATAAAAGTGATTATATTTCATAAATCCATGGTCATATTCATCATTTATTTCGGATTTAAATGGAAGAAATTAAGATTTTTGCAAAACTTTTCAAGAACGAAAATTTTATATTTGGAGGTCGAGTTGTTATCGGAATTTTGATAAAATTGGTATGGGTGGACTCGCAATTGAATGGGTTGTCGGATTTTGTGAGTTTCGTCGGATTCCGAGACGTGGGCCCCATGGGCGATTTTTGAGTTAAATTTCGAATTTTGTTGGAAAATTAGTATTTTCATATGGAATTAATTCCTATAATTAGTATTCATTGAATTAAATTAATTTGGTTAGATTTGAACTGTCCGGAGGTCAATTCAAGCAAGAAGGCGATTTTGGAATATCGGCCTAACTTCAAAAAGGTAAGTATCTTGACTAACCTTGAGTGGGGGAATTACCCCTTAGGCATTGAGTCTTATATGAAAATTTTGTAATTGAAACCATGTACACGAGGTGACGAGTACGTACTTGGTTTATATATGCATATTATATCGGTTGAAATTCATAGACGCTCTAAAGTATTAAATTGGAAAATTATTGTAACTTATTAAATCCCTTATTTGTCATGTCTCATTCCTTGTTTGCTGAGGTTGTTTATATATGATAATTTGGTGTGATTGCCACTTGACTTTTATGCGAACTCTGTGTTTGTTTGAGTTGCCATTTTTATGGAAAGCACTTTCATTATTGATTTTACCTACAGATAATTTAAATGGAAAAATTTAGTTAATGAGATGAATAAATCTATTTATTTCTTGAAGTTGTGATTTAAAAGAGGTGTTGTTCCTTGATGAATTACTTTTCAGTTCACGTTGTTAAAAATTTGGAATTGAATTATAAAGGTCGTGAATCATATTGAGGAAAAGTGCCAAATTGTGAAATATTATTCGATTGAGTTGTTCACTCCCGAACATTTTGTTAAGATGTTATACACATTATGATCGATTTGTGGGCTCCTTATTATGAAAAAATAATGTATTGTTGATTTATGTGGAAAGTTTTAATATTTGAGCACTTGATGTACAATTTGTGATATGTTATAATATTTGAGCACTTGATGTACAATTTGTGATATATTGTAATATTTGAGCACTTGATGTGCAATTTGTGATATGTTGTAATATTTGAGCACTTGATGTGCAATTTGTGATATGTTCTGATATGTGAGCACTTGAGGTGAAAGTTATATTATGTTATGATATTTGGGCACTTGAGGTGCGATTTGTGAAATATTGTGATATTGATACGCATGCGGTGATATAAGGTTAGGGTGTTGAAACGCATGCGGTGAGATAACACGTGGCTAGTAGGAGAACTACTAGAAGTCATGCGGTATGATAAGGGTGGCTAAAACGCGGGATGCTATTTCGGGAAAAATGATTTCTTTAAAAAACTGAAATATGAAGGCTCCCGCGGTGATATAAGGAAATAATATATTGTGAATTTATATGATAATTTGGTGTGATTGCCACTTGAATTTTATGTGAACTCTGTGTTTGTTTGAGTTGTCATTTTTATGGAAAACACTTTTATTATTGATTCTACCTACAGATAATTTAAATGGAAAAATTTAGTTAATGAGATGAATAAATCTATTTATTTCTTGAAGTTGTGATTTAAAAGAGGTGATGTTCCTTGATGAATTACTTTTCAGTTCACGTTATTGAAAATTTCTAAATTGAATTATAAAGGTCGTGAATCATATTGAGGCAAAGTGCCAAATTGTGAAATATTATTAGGTTGAGTTGTTCACGCCCGACTATTTTTGTTAAGATGTTGTAAATATTATGATCGAGTTGTGGGCTCCTTATTGTGGAAAAATAATATATTGTTGATTTTTGTGGAAAGTTGTAATACTTGAGCACTTGATGTGCAATTTATGATATGTTGTAATATTTGAGTACTTGATGTACAATTTGTGATATGTTGTAATATTTGAGCACTTGATGTGCAATTTGTGATAATTTTTAATATTTGAGCACTTGATGTGCAATTTGTGATATGTTGTGACATGTGAGCACTTGAGGTGCAAGTTGTATTATGTTGTGATATTTGGGCACTTGAGGTGCGATTTGTGAAATATTGTGATATTGATACGCATGCAGTGATATAAGGTCAAGGTGTTGAAACGCATGCGGTGAGATAACGCGTGGCTAGTAGGAGAACTACTAAAAGTCATGCGGTATAATAAGGGTGGCTGAAACGTGGGATGCTATTTCGGGAATAATGATTTCTTTAAAAAAATGAAATGTCAAGGCTCCTGCGGTGATATAAGAAAATGAGATATTGTGAATTTATTTATGATTTGGGACTACGAGGCGGTACCTCGCGAGTGCCCTGTTGATATTTCTTTATTTATGTTCTTGTCTTGGGTGATTTTGTTTCATTTAATATGTAAATTCTTGTCTTCTTCCGTGATGTACTAATTGACTTTATTATTATGTATTTTGTGCTCCTAGTTGTATTGTGTTGGCTTTGGCTTTTTAGCACGAGACTCTGAAGAAGTATATTTCTGATTTTTCTTACTGATTTTCAATGATTGAGTTAATTTAAATAAATAAAATTATTATTATGTTTTAAATTAAATAGTTTTACATCCAAGTCAGTAGTTTATCTGATGCTTTAATTTAAGTGCAATGTTATTTTCTTTACCCAAATAATTTCTAAAATAAATTTATTTCTTTGTTGATTTCTTACTTGATTTAAAAATTGTAAACTCACTTTAGTGGAAATAAATTGATCATGTGAATCTTATATACATTGATATTATTGGCACGTGAGTTGTCCGTGCAGTTGTGATAGAAATATGGGCACGAGGTGCCGTGAAAATATGGAAGGGGGCTGAGACCCGTATGTTTATGATTTTGAAATGAGGTGTCACGAGGTGACTTTTATTTGAAAGAATTATATTCAATATATTATTTCAAAGAATTATATTTGGAAGGTATTTATTCGAAAGAATTATATGTGAAAGATTTATATTTGAAGGACATGTTTAATTGGTTGTACTTGTGTTCCTTATTCATTTGAGCAATAATTATGATGTTCTTGGTGCCTTGTTGTTATATCACTGGTTGATTTTGTTGTTATCATTGCTAGTTATTTTCCAGTACTATTATATACTGCTATATTGACAAGTTATTTGACTAATGAGTGTCTTTACTGTACCTCGTCAGTACTCCACCGAGGTTAGTCTTGATACTTACTGGGTACCGACTGAGGTGTACTCATACTACACTTCTGCACATTTTTGTGCAGAGCCAGGTATTGGAGATATCGGACTCGGACAGAGTTAGTGTGTTGATCGCAAGGATTCAAGGTAGAGCTGCTTGGTCATCGCAGTCCCTTGGAGTCTTTCCATTTTATTGTACTGTCAACTCTTATTCGAACAGTATTGTATATTCGATCTTTGAGATTCATTGCATGTATTCAGTTAGAGTTCGTGACTCAGTATTACCAGTCTTGAGAAGGTGTTATAATTATTTCCGATTTTGGTTTCGACACATGTTTTAAAAAAATAGTTTGAATTGTAATTGTAATTGGCTTACCTAGTCTTAGAGACTAAGTGCCATCATGATGCCTGTGATGGAATTTTGGGTTGTGACAATATCAGAGCTCTAGGTTCATATGTTCTACAAGTCATGGGCAAATGTCTAGTAGAGTCTTACAGATCGGTATGATGATGTCCATACTTATCTTTGAGAGGCTACAGGGCATTTAGGATAATTTCCCATCTTTCTTTCCTTATCGTGCAGAATTGATTCAGCTTGAAACATAACTCTTTGAATTCCTTCCACGCATTCATATGCGTATGTGAGCGCTCGGTATCAGTTGTGCATCATCGGCTTGTGATTCCATGAACGAGGTTCGAAATGTGTATTCGATATTTTGGTGATGCGCCAGTCTGGAGGACTTGAGGCCAGGTTTGGACAGTAGCTTGGGCTGGGTAGCTTCAGTTGTAACTTATACATTTTGACTCATATGTCCAGTAATGTCCCTATGAGTGGAGCTTGTGGCTAGACGAGCGATCGAATGGCTATACGATAAGTATGATGTGACTGCGGGATGTGTTAAGATGGTTTGAATATGGCGAGAAGTGTTTTCTTGGAATGTAAAGAGGGCTATTGGGTGCTTGATTTTCATTTGATGTGACGTACAGTCTCGAATTGTGAGTGTATTGATGGATCTGTCTTGCAGTTTAATTCTGGAACGAATTAGATTTTCATGTTGTGTTGATGAGTTCAAACTCAGAAAGATTAAGTTATTGCATAGTAATCGTGGCTGTGAAAGGGTATAACAAGGTGCCAATTTGGCACCTCGAGGCTACACAAAGTGGGTTATCTCCTGTAGAGTAATCTACGTAGGTGTGTTCATTAGAATGTTGAGTGGAGAGTTTCTTTTCTACCAGTGGGATATATGTGTTGAGATTTGAATTTGAATCTGGTTGAGAAAGTTGACTTGACTGTCGCGAGAATGAAGGCCAGCTTAGCAGATGAATTGAGGTACTTTATGCTTTGTGTTACTTGAGCTTGTGAAGAATTTTCTTTGAATTGACTGCGGGATTATGACAATAGTAGAGTATGGGTATGGCGAGTTATCAGATGTTTGGTTATATGGCTTTGAACCAAGTAGGGGAGCCTGCTATTTACAATTCAATTTTATGGTTATATGTTAAATTTTAGTTTTGGTGTGAGGCATACTTGTGAATTTTTTATGACCTTCAAAGGTTGAGATTGAGGATGACTCGAGTGAGGATATTCCTAGATGCGGCTTATATTGCACTTTATGAGTATATGAAAATCACGGGATGAGTGAGTTGTTATTTGTGAAGGATGTAGTGCGCACGAAGTATGAAT
This sequence comes from Nicotiana tabacum, assembly GCF_000715075.1. NCBI lineage: Eukaryota > Viridiplantae > Streptophyta > Magnoliopsida > Solanales > Solanaceae > Nicotiana > Nicotiana tabacum. The sequence continues at coordinate 101,547,421 of NC_134100.1, read as the reverse complement.
TTGATTGGTGGTATTAAGGCAGGGTTACTTCTTTGGGTGTTATTGTACTAAGGGGGCATGTGTCTTTCGGCCTATTTGGGAGGTGCAATTTGGATTTGAGCAAAGTGGGTGACTCTCGAGAAGGTTCTAATGGATTCAAAAATATATAAGTGGCAATTAAAAAAAATTTGAATCCGTATATCGCTAGAATCGGTTATTTACATTGAATGGTGTCGGGACTTGCGGTAATTTTGTATGACTATGGATTCTACATTTCAGTATAAGAAATGAAAGAGGAACAATTTTAAATTCACATAAGGTCTTCTAGAGTGGGTGTCTCGGTTGTGGTAGTTATGGGGTGCTTAAGAAGAATACAATGGCTTATGAGCCTTAGGGCGGTGTGGTTTTATGTTAGGGTGTCTTGTAGTGAGCTTTGGGTAAGGATCGTAGTGTTCTGACAAGCAGAAGTGTCAATTTTAGGGTAGAAGAAACTCGGAGGAAATAGGACAACTGGGTAGTAGGCTAGACTAGTATGGTGATGGTATGCTCGGTTATTTTGGGTGATTAAGATGTGGTGAGGCTCTACAGATATTTTAGTGGCAATACTCTCGGATTTGGCAACCTGTGTGGCTTGGTCGAGTTAGAGAAATTCAGTTCTGTTAGCTTGGTTATGTGCAAATGGGTTTCGAAGAGTTCTAGTTGGTTTCCATCACGGTTTAAGATGGAAATGTCCTACCAGCATGAGGAATATGTTATGTATTGTGATTTCCTCCTGTATGGGAGCAAATGGAAAGTTTCTAATTAACCGGGTATGTATTTTTGCTTGTGACTCAGAGTGTTAATGAGGATCTTGTGTTCTCGTATGATGGTTTAATAGAGGCGGTGAGTGGAGTGAGATTGGAATTGCATGTGCAAGTATACGATTCAGTTTCAAAAGGGAGGTAATGAGTTTATGGAGAACAAACAACTTCTAATATTGGCACTTGTGGTATTACCCTAGCAGAGTGTACATTCAAAAGAAAAGGGGGCACACTCTGTTTTGCACCTACGAATGTTTCGTGGGTATTGCGGTATTCGCCTGATTGATAGACTGCCTATATTCAAATTATTGCTATATGGCATGGAAGAATTATGGAAGTATTTCTCGTGGGATGAACGTGTATGAGAGATGTGTTAGATATTCGGGCGGTAGAGTTGGGAGCAGATATGGTGTTTCATGTGTTCTATAAATTTGGGAGATTGGGAGTTCTCAGAAGCAGATTGTTTCGTGACTGTGAACTGTGAAAATGTGGCCAAAGCTAGACAGATGATAGTATATGTTACGATTAGCTCATTGTGGACTTTCGGAGGAGTATGTATCTATTTGTGGGTGACCAGAGTTGATTTAGGTTCTATTGGTAGGCCCAATGAGGGTGTGTATTCTACATCAGACCATATTTGTTGACTCCGAACTGCTATTGTTGAGGAATGTGCCATTCGGTTAGAATTGATTTTATTCATATCTGATATGTTCTATATGTTACTCTTCCATGCCACGAAGGGTTGTGATTCGTTGGTTATATGCACACATGATGCGGTTCTGTTTGGGCCTTATAGCAGAATTCGAGCGAGATGGTGATTGGGGTATGGAATGGTTGATTGCGCCTTGGTTATGGTCTTTTCGGGCTGTGGTATATTATGTTATTGGCTTCTCCATGGTTTTGGTCATGCACTTCGGGAACTTGATGTCGAATTGCCTGTAGTTGTTGATTTTGAGCATTGTGGCTTGAGGTATTTCATATGGACCGGTATTTTGGATGTTCACGCATTGTAGAGGGGCTATGTTGGGATATGATCCTTTGTGTTAGATTCGTGTATCTTGGTACTACTATGTGTGATGGGTTCATAGCATTGCGTTGTGGTGGTACTTGTTGGGCTTACAGGACAGTTCTTTCATTTGAGTCATTTTCCCCGATTGAGTACATTTGAATTGTTGCTTGTTGGTGCATAGATTGCACAGTTGTGACTTTAGGTTTTATTGGTGTTGCATGTCAATAGAATAGTTATGTTTGATGAGATAAGGTCACTGGACCTAGAATGGATACTATCGGATTTGATTATGGTATGTTTGGAAACATAACACCGGAAGTCGGCTTAGAACTTGGCTTTGGTTCCCATCGGACGAGAGAGAGTTTCATGACTTGTTGATATGATGAGTGGTTAAGAGTTTATACATGTTTCTTTCATCATCGGCGCTGTACAAAGGTTCATAACAAGATTTTAGTTTATATGAGGTTTGTTACCGATGTCGAGTTGGTTATCGAGCAGCTATTGCAGCCGGAAGTTATTGCTATGAGTATTTGAATTATGTGGTATACCATGTTATTGTGTCTCGGGTTATGGTTATGGATTTGTACAAATTATTCATACTTATACAATGTGTAGATGCGAGATTCGGGTCTTGTAGGAAATTCCGGATGTTAAAAATTAGATTCTGGGGTTTACGGGCTAAGGTTAAAGTAATAATCTTCAGTATGTTGTGTTGTCGCGCCTATATGGAATAGGGTGACGCGGGATCACCCCCGGGTATGTGCATGGTAAGATTTCACAGTGATCTGACGGCTTAAGAACAATTGTGGGCACATTCGAGGACGAACGTATGTTTAAGTGGGGGAGGATGTAACGACCCAATCAATCATTTTGAGCATTTTTACTTCGCTCGGTAGTTTGAGGGCATGAGTAGCTTTGTAAAATGTATTATGACTTGTGTGAATCGTCGATTTTGGTTTTCAGGTTATTCGAAATTGATTTGGAAGAACGATTCTCAACGAGGAAGCTTTAAGTTGGAAGAGTTGACCAAGTTTGAATTTTATGAATTTGACCTCGATACTGAGTTTTGATGATTCCAATATCTATGTATGGTGATATTGGACTTAGGAATGTGTTCCAAAAATTATTTGGAAGTCTGTAGTTAAATTAGGCTTGAAAAACCTAAAATAGAAATTTAAGTTTGAAAGTTTGACCGGGGAGTTGAGTTTTTGATATCGAGGTCGGAATCCAATTCTAAAAATTTTCATAGGTACATTATGTTATTTATGATTTGAGGTCAATCGGACTTGATTTGATAGGTTTCGGCATCAAATGTAGAAGTTGGAATTTCTTAGTTTCGTTAAGCTTGAATTGGGGTATGATTTGTGATTTTAGCATTGTTTGATCTGATTTGATATTTCGACTAAATTTGTATCATGTTGATATGATTGAATGGGGTCCCGAGGATTTATTCATTTTCCATTTTTGACGAATTGGAGCTCGGGAAGAGGTGATTTTCGGGGGATTATCAAGGAAAATAATGGAGTAAGTGTTCTTAACTCAATATTGGTTAAATTACCCGAATCCGTGATTGATTTCAACATTTAATTGGTGAATTAATTTGGATAATTTAGAAAACCCTCTTGGTTTAATTTGAGGATTTAAGGGTCGAGTTGATGTCGGAATTTGGTAAAATTGGTATGGTTGGGCTCATGATTAAATGGGCATTTATATTTTATAACTTTTGTCTGGTTCCGACACGTGGTCCCCACTGACGATTTTTAGTGTAATTTCGGATTTTTTGGGGGGGAGGGGGGGGGGGAATTAGTATTTTGAGATGGAATTAATTCTTGTACTTTGTGTTGATTCAACCGAATTAATTATGGCTAGATTAGAGCCGTTCGGAAGTTGATACGTATAGAATAGAATTTCTGGAGCATTGTTTAGCTTGCTCGACATTGAATTCAGCTTGTTCGAGGTAAGTAACATCTCTAATCTTGGAGTTAAGGGTATGAACCCTGATTATACGTGTTATGTGAATTGTTTGGAGGTGACGCACATGCTAGGTGACGGGCGTGTGGGCGTGCACCGTAGAAATTGAGACTCAGTTGATTCTGTAGAGTTCTTTAGTCAATTAGCTTGTATTCCTCCATGTATTTTTATGTGTTAGAGAAACTGAGTTGTGAGTCATGTTAGAAATCATGCTTAGGCAAATGTTAGTATTATTGGGACCCACTGAGGTTATTTCTACTATAGAATTATATGTTTAAAGTGTAATTTCATACTCAGTCATATTCATTCATTGCATATCATGTCTCTGCTGTTATTTATTGATACATCATATCATCATTTTGGACTAGTTTCATGACATTGTGAGTCCGAGAGACTAGAGAGATTGATGACTGAGTGAGGTCGAGGGCCTGATTGTGAGGATAATTATGGGATCGGGTTTCACGCCGCAGCAGGCCAGATTGGCTTATTATAGCACGTGAGTTGTCCGTGCGGATCCAGATATTGATACTATAGCACGTGAGTTGTCCGTGCAGCATGTGAACTGTCCGTGCATATTATAGCGCTTGGGATGAAAGAGCCCCTCCGAAGTCTGTACATACTCCCAGTAAGCGCAGGTACCTATTAAGTGCGAGTGCCGGGCGATTGGGAAGATTGAGTGACTATAAGGACTGAGTGATTGGGAGGACTGAATGAATTGATACTCTGAGAGTATGTATATGGTTTTATTACTGAGTTGTATTGCATTGACATGCACACTTGACATACAAACATAGAGATGCATTTTTCTCATGTTGTATGATATTGCGTCATTCATGAATTCACATACTCATTGACATGGTGGCATAAAGATATATTTTCCTTATGCCATTTGGAAATGAAACATCCTATCTGTTGTTGAAATATTTTTGGGAAAAATCCCAGTTTTACAAAACGTACTCATATTTTTGTGATTTCGGTAAAAGATTCGAGTTTTCACTGATATACTTGAAAAGCTGGCCAATTTTTCTGGAACTGTGAACGAGCTGAGCATTTTATCTCTGAGCTACTTCTTTTATTACTTCTATTATGTTGTTATGAACTGTTGTTGGCTATTGGTATTGGACCCTGACCTTTGTTCCAGCTCGTCACTACTTTCAACCTAAGGTTAGGCTTGTTACTTATTGAGTACATGGGGTCGGTTGTACTCATACTATATTTTTGCACCTTGCGTGCAGATATTGGATGATGATGTTGTTGTGATCGACGGGAGCTGGTTTTGAAGATGTACCTGTGTTCCGGTCATAGCTACCTCTTGTTCATAGTAGCCTTAGATTTATAAAAAATCTATTTGTGTACATTTTGAACAGATGATGTATTTATTTCATACCAGCTTGTAAATTCTAATCTTAGAAACTCATGATTTGTACTACCAGTCCGTGGGGAGTGTATTAGAGTCAGTAAAATATTATTGGAATTGGATAGGTATTAGTTGGCTTATCTAGCGGGTTGGGTTAGATGCCATCACGGCTAGTTGAATTTTTGGTCGTGATAATTACTGCCTATTTTGACATGATCTAGTAATGATGACATAGTAACTTGTTACTACACGTCAAAATTAAAGCAGTAATTTACGACCATGGGCCATATACAGGGCGGAGTTAGCCTTCAACATACAGGTTCGGCTGAACCCATTAATTTTAATTTAATCTCTGTATTTACCTTAAGAAATTTATATTATATGTACATATTATTAATTTAGAACCCGATACTTAGAAGGACTAGAATTCTAAATTCATAAACTTAAAAGTCTGGCCCCGTTTCTGGTTTTATATATATATATATATATATATATATATATATATATATATATATATATATATATATATATATATATATGCAAAAACGAGGACAACAAAGTATATGGAGCTCATTAGATAACATTAATAGCCACAAACGGTTGGTAGAATAGTAAGTAAAAAGTAAGGGTTGTTTAAAACTTTAAATTGACAAAGACTAGTCCCAGTAGTCACATCACTGGTAATAGGGAATATAACGGTTTCATTTTTGTATCAATTCCGAAGAGAAAAAGAAAAAGATTCTTCTTATGGGAAATCACAACTTTCTCGTTCTTCACTCTCCTTTCTCTTTCTAGATTTGTTAAGAAACAACTCTTTTTTTTTTCATTTTCAATCTCTGTCAACACTCATATATAGGAAGGAGGAGGAGCTGCTGCTACTGCTGACATAATACATATACAAACGCTTTGTTATTGTTAGCTCAAAACTTGTAAGTAGGCTTAAAGTTTTATGAGTTTCAAATTGGAAATATAACTAATTTGCCATATTGACTGTTGGTTTCTAGGGAATTCAGTTTGTCTTTAAAGCTTTTAATCACTTTCCTAACACACAACAAGAACTTAGCCATAATCCCAAACAATGTTGAAATTTAATTTTATAGCTTAAAATGCAATTTAAATTTATGTTAAAGTTTTAGAGTTGATTCCCTATAAGGTCGTTCATGTTTTAGAATTTTCTCACTAAAATTACGTACGTGTTTCCATGGCCACAATTTGGGAGAATTGTTTTAGTTTCCATATGCAGATTTAACTGTAAATACTCCTCTGTTGTGTCTTACACCGTTTCTGTTTGATTGGAGTGCTACCTCAACCTGTGAGTTGAGCCTCAATTTATCTAGTTATTGTGAAGACCCAAAATGTCATTTTTAATTTAAACATTCATTTATGTATTCTAAAATCTTGAAAGTACTATTCATCATTCCTCGACTTGCGTGCGCAGTCCGTAAAATTTTTCAGAAAGTTTTTATGTGAAAAATTAATTAAAATGTGAAATATACCTTTAAAACTCAATTGAGTTGACTTTGAGCAAACGGACCCGGATCAGTGTTTAGACAGTTTCGTAGGCCCGTATCGTGATTTGGGACTTGGGCGTATGCCCGGAATCGAATTCAGAGGTCCCTAGCTCGAGTTATCGCATGTTGTCGAAATTTTTAAGTTTAAAGGTTTAATGACTTAAGAAATTTAACTAATGTTTGACTTTGTTGATATCGGGTTCGTATTTTGGTTCCGAACCCGGTATAGTTCCATTACTATATTTATGACTTGTCTGCCAAATTTGGTGAGAAACAGAGTTGGTTTGATATGATTCGGACGTCCGGTTGTTAAAATAGAAGTTCTAAAGTTTTATTAAAAAATTCACCTGATTTGGAGTCTGATTCGTAGTTCTAGGTGTTGTTTTTGTGTTTTGATCGTGCGAATGAGTTCGTATGAGGTTTTTGGACTTATGTGCATAATTGGTTTGGAGCCCCGAGGGCTCGGATGAATTTCGAATAGGCTACGGATGTTTTAAAACTTAGAAAATCTAAGTTTTTTGTGCTTCAGCTGGTTTCTGGTATTTCCTTCTTCGCGTTCGCGAAGGTACTCTCACGAACGCGAAGAGTGAACGAACTGGGTTGGATTTTACCCTACGTGAACGCAAAGGATTGTACGCGAACGCAAAGTGGAGGGGAGTTGCCCTTTGCGAACACGGATAGTGTATCGCGAACGCGTAGCTTTGTGGACCTGGGGGAGGGGAAATCGATCAATACTCTTCGTGTACGCGGCACAAGGCTCGCGAACTCGTATACTGGTGGGTGGAAGCCTTCGCGAACACGAAGGGTATCTCGCGCACATATAGGCTATTTGAGCCGCTGCATCGCGAACGCGAAGAAGGCCTGAAGCCAAGTGATTAAAACATATCAAAAACGAAATTTTTTCCATTTTTCACAAACCCTCCATTAGAACTCGGTTTAGGGGCGATTTCAAAGAGATTTTTCACGATTTCAAACTCGGTAAGTGTTCTTTATCATATAGTAATTATATTTCATAAATCCATGTCTATATTCATCGTTTATTTCGAATTTAGATGGAAGAAATTGAGATTTTTATAAAATCTTCCAAAAATATAAAATGAAGATTTGAAAGCCAATCCGATGTCAGAATTTGATAATTTTTGTATGGTTGAACTCATATCGGAACGGGTGTTCGATTTTCGTGAGTTTTTTCCAGATTCGAGATGTGAGTCCTAAAGTCGATTTTTAAAATGAATTTTGGATTTTAATCCGAAAAATTAATAAATTCATATGGAATCAATTCCTACGATTTGTATTGAGTATATTGAACTTTTTATGACTAGATTTGAGGATTTCGGACACGAATTCGCGAGGCAAAGGTTTATTGGAATCTTGAATTTGGTTGCAAAGCGAGGTAAGTGTCTTGGTTAACCTTGACTTGAGGGAATAGAATCCTTGAATGATTTCTTACGTGAATTTCATGTGTAATGATGTATAGGCAAGGTGATGAGTGCCTCTACTTTGTCAAATTAATTGTTTGCATAATAATTTAAAAATCATAAATTATTTTAAGACACAAATTAATTGTTATAATAATTATTTCTCTCATATTCGTTGTCAAATATTAATTCTTGAATTCATGCAATAATTGTCACATGCTTAATTGATTTATGTGTCTTATTTGATACTTGACATTTAGCATATTAAATATGAAATTACCTATTTTCTCTCTTATTTCCATAAATAATTGCTACTTGTCATTACTTGTTTCCTAAATAATTTATAATCATTGTATGCATTGTTGCCTAATAATTTCTTATTGGATGTGGTATTTATTGGAGTATTTTTATTATATTTAAGAGTTGTTAATTTATATTGTTGGAGCGGGTTGCACGCCGCAACGAAAATGAATAAATTGGGGGATCGGGTTGCACGCCGCAATGGATAAAATTTTAAGTTTATATTGTTGGAGCGGGTTGCACGCAACAACGAAAATTTATTGAAAAATTATATTGTTGGAGCGGGTTGCACGCCACAACAGAAATTGATTGAAATAATAATTGGTTATGACTGCCGAGTTGGCTTCAAATTTTGAAATGAATTACTTGTTTTATTTCTATTATTATTGTTGTTACTATTATTGCGTACAGGTCCGAACCATCGAAAATGACCTAAGAAATATTGGTCACCGCCTCGCCATGACCGTTACTTAGTTTTTAGAGTGTAAGGGACATAAAACGTGAACTCTGCAATAATATTATTTGAACTTAGCTTTCTTCTTCAGTCCTCTCGGCGTATGTTAAGCTAACGTGCGCCGAACTTGGCTATGGCTGGAAAGAAGGCTCGAGGTAGACCTAAGAAGCAACAAATTATGGTTAATGACAAAATTCCAAAGCTAAATACCATAGGAAGGAACTCAACAATGATTATGGAATCTATTTCTGGAGCTTCAAAGATGCAAGCATTTCGCACAGATCTCCCATGGAGAAGCTTCAGGATCAGCTAGTCAACAAACAAAAAAAAAGGCAAATCAAAGCCCAATCCCCATGCATGCCGACCTAAGGGGAAGTGTCACACCCCTCCCCCCCCTGCTCGAGCCGCTACTGTTCCATTGAAGAGCAAGGAGCAGGAAATTGTATCTCAAGCTCCTTTACCTGTAGCAGCCAATAATCCATCACTGGAGGAGCTGAAGGAGTCTACTTGGGCCGGAGTACTAATAGGTAACAGATTTGCTGCTAATGGTATGACATTGAGCTACATAACTCCTGAAATTATAGAAGGAAACCCAGTGGCTAAGCTTGAAAAAAAAAGAAATTTAGAAGGAAAACTTGAAATGGAAGTGTGCCTTAATAGTACATGTGCTTGGTGAAAAACCCGGATACAATTACATGAAGCGATACATTAATCAGATGTGGAACACTGTTACTATGCCAGAACTATACTATCATGATGAAGGTTATTACATGGTCAGGTTTCATAGCATGGCCGATATGAAAGAAATCATGTGTGATGGTCCATATACAGTGAACAATAGATCTTTGATAATGAAACACTGGTCTCCACTGTTTGATTTTGGCTCAAAATTTTTGACAAAAATACCTTTATGGGTAAGGTTTCCTGAGTTGCCTATGAACTGTTGGAGTGGCAACTCACTGAGTAGAATTGCAAGCACCATAGGAATTCCAATGTTTGCAGATGAGTGCACTGCCAAACAATCAAGAATTTCCTTTGCTAGAATACTTATTGAAGTAAATGTTACCGAGCCCTTACCAAGCAAGGTACCAGTTTTGGATGACTCAGGTGCTATATTTGAGCAGGCTGTTGAATATGATTGGAAGTCATAGTTCTGTGAAAATTTTCTTAAAACTGGGCATGACTGTGCAAAAATTCCCAAAGAGGGAGTTAAATAAGATCAACAACCCAGGAAAAGGAGTCTACCTCTAGTGAAGCAGATATGGAAAACTAAAGAAACACAGTGGCTTCTACTTCAGAGGAAAGCCAAAAACAGGTGGAAGAATCAAGCAAGGAAGTAGAGTGTACTTCTGAGCAACCTGTGAACCTTGAGGATAAGCAGCTAGCAGAGGAAGGCCCACAAAGACAATTAGAAAAAGGGAAGATTGCAGTTGAGATCAATGGGGTTCCAATGACCTATGCTAAATCAATACTATCTCCTGTGAAACAGGGGCCAAAATAACAAACAAGTTTAGCTATGATGGCTAACTTGAAACCACCTATCACAGGTGGTCAAGCTCATCATGCATGATGTCTTGGATGGTGTGGAACATAAGGGGTACCAAAAAGCGATACAAACAAAAAGAGTTGTGTACCTATATAAAAGAGAATAATATAAAGTTAGTTGGCTTAGTAGAAACTAGAGTGTGATGACCCAAAATATCATCTTTAAATTTAATAAATAATTTTGTATTCTAAGACCTCGAAAAGTACTATTTATCATTCCTCGACTTGCATGCGCAGTCCGTAAAACTTTTCGAAAAGTTTTCACGTGAAAAAATGAATCAAAATGTGAATTAGAGCTTTAAAACTCAACTTAGTTGACTTTGGTAACATTTTGAGCAAACAGACTCGGATACTGTTTTGATAGTTTTGGTAGGTCTGTATCGTGATTTGGGACGTAGGCGTATGCCCGCAATTAAATTTCGAGGTCCCTAGCCCGAGATATGAAATTTTGATGAAAAATTAAAAGTTTAAATTCAAATAGTGACCGGATATCAAATTATGTGCAAACGACCCCGGAATAGAATTTTGATGATTCCAACAGCTCCGTATGGTGATTTTGGAGTTAGGAGCATGATCAAAATTTTATTTGGAAGTCTGTAGTGGAATTAGGCTTGAAATGCAAAAAGTTAAATTTTTGGGAAGTTTGACCGGGGGTTGATTTTTTGATATCGAGGTCGGAATCCGATTCTAGAAATTGGAAGAGGTCCGTTATGTTATTTATGACTTGTGTGCAAAATTTGAAGTCATTCTGAATTGATTTGATGTGTTTCGGCACAAGATATAGAATTTGAAAGTTCAAAGTTCATAGATTTTGATTTGAGGTGCGATTCGTCGTTTTGATGTTGTTTGATGTGGTTTGAAGCCTCGACTAAGTTCTTATTATATTTTGGGATATGTTGGTATAATTGGTTAAGGTCCCGAGGGTCTCGGGTAAATTTCGGAAGGTAAACGAAATGGATTTCGGACAAAGAAGGCTGCTAGAAATTTCTGTATTCGTGTGATTCTAGTTTCCATAAAGTTACACCATTCATCATTTGGACATTGGTACATAAAGTTATGATCGATTGAAGGAAGGCTGGTAGAGCAGTTTCTGATGGACTTTTAGTGACGAAAAATAGACTTTTAGTGACGGAATATGGACTTTTAGTGACGGATTGGCAGAAACTTAAGGACCAAAAATGGTCATTTCATTTATTTTGTTTTGGATTTTTGGAGCACAGTTCTTGGGCGATTTTCACGAGAAAATATTGGGGCAAGTGTTCCTTATCCTATATTGATTATATTTAATGATTCCATACTCATTTACATCATGAATCCGTGAATTTATGGAAGAAAAATCAAGAATTTTGCAAAATCTTTCAAAAACGAAAATTTAAGATTTGGAGGTCGAGTTGTTATCGGAATTTGGTAAAATTGGTATGGGTGGACTCGTAATTGGATTGTCGGATTTTGTAAGTTTCTCCGGATTTCGAGATGTGGGCCCCACAAGCAAATTTTGAGCTAATTTCGGATTTTATTGAAAATATAATATTTTCTTATGAAATTGATTACTATAATTTTTGTTGACTGTATCGAATTAATTATGACTAGATACGAGTCGATCGGAGTCGGAAAATCGACTTGTCTAACCTTGTGTGGGGGAAATTCCCCCTAGGATTGATAATTGTAATATGTGGAAAGTCGTGTACACGAGGTGACGAGTGTGTACACGTGCTAAATGTGAATGATTATATTTTAAATTGTGTAGATCATTGTTGCGCATTAATTAAATTATTTTATTTTATTATATTCTTCATTATTGATTTAATGTTTATATTTTAAATTTGCTTGACCTTTTTCTGCTAATTATTTTATTTGTTTAGTTGGAACTTGATTTCTTTTATTCTGTGCATTATTTGAAGGTTTATTTTCTTTAAATTAAATATTATTAATATGAAGTATTTGACATTTTTAAACTTGATATTGAAGCAACGTATTAAAGATTTTGAAATATTATTTTCCTGAATTATTTACTCCTGATGGAGCAGTGAGCTCTTTATTGTGAAAAAATTATTATTGTTGAATTATTTTGACATGAGCCGTGAGTTCTTTATTGTGAAAAAATATTATTATTGAATTATTTTGACATGAGCCGTGAGCTCTTTATTGTAGAAAAATATTATTGTTGAATTATTTTGGCATGAGCCATGAGCTCTTTATTGTGAAAAAATATTGTTGTTAAATTATTTTGGCAAGTTAAATTATTTGAGCACTAGAGGTGCAAATTATGATATATTGTGATATTGATACGCATGCGGTGGTATAAGGTCTGGGTATTGAAACGCATGCGGTGAGATAAGGGTGGCTTGATACGCGTGGCTAGTAGGGGGAACTACTAGAAGTCATGCGGTGTGATAAGGATGGCTAAAACGCGGGATGCTATTTCGGGAAAAATATTTTCTTTCAAATAAATTGTGAAGGCTCCCGCGGTGAGATAAGGAAATGAGATCTTGTGAATTTATTTATGATTTGGGACTATGATGCGGTACCTCGGGAGTGCCCTTATTGATATTGATTTATGGCCGCAATTGCCTTTGATTATTGTGTGATTTTCTTAAAGTTGAAAAGAATTCTATTTTATTTCCACGAGGTATTTATTTTCCATTATTTGATGTAATTAAATGTGACATTCTACTTGATTCATTTCCATTTTCATTTTATCTTATAATATTGTTTAAACATTTTACCATGCCATTATTTATTCTCCAGTAGGGTCTGACCTGACCTCGTCACTACTCTACCGAGGTTAGGCTTGGCACTTATTGGGTACCGATGTGGTGTACTCATACTACACTTCTGCACATCTTTTTGTGCAGATCAAGGTACATCTTATCAGACCACGCATCAGTAAACTAGCTGTAGAGGAGACTTCGAGGTATATCTGCCAACGCCAGCAGACTCCGAAGTCCCCTTCTATTCTTGTTATGTTGCTTCCTTATTTTCTTTAGACTCGGTTATATAGAGACATCGAGGATAAATTCTTATAAGCTTGTGACTTATTTCTACCGGATTTTGGGAGTTAAAATTTTTTGAATTGTAGTTTAATTATTTCAGATATTTATTATTATTCCGCATTGATAGGCTTACCTAGTCTTAGAGACTAGGTGCCATCACGACATCCTACGGAGGGAATTTGGGGTCATGACAAGTTGGTATCAGAGCTCTAGGTTCATAGGTGTCATGAGTCACAAGAAGGTTTAGTAGAGTCTTGAAGATCGGTACGGAGACGTCTGTACTTATCTTCGAGAGGCTATGGAACTATTAGGAAATATTCACTTCTTTGACTCCTTATCGTGCGGCATTGATTTAGCTTGAAACATATATCTTATATTCCTTTGTATCTACTCGTGTATGACATTGCGCACTCGGGATCAGTTGTGCGTCGATGGTTCGTGATGCCGTAGATGGACTATGAGGGAGCCAGAGATGCTCAAACATTGCCTCAACGTGTGGTTCCGACTAAAGATGCGGGCGTATTGAGAGATCACCTAGTGAATCATGTGGGGGTGCAACGGATGTTGGCGTCTGGTTGATTTATACAAGCTGTGAAGGTTATTATTGTGGATCATCGGACGTTGTGACCTATGACTTCGCACCGAGTAGGGGGAGTCCACTACCAATGGGTGGATTGCGGGGTCATGTATTATATCAGTTTTGGCCTGAAATGTAAATATGTGGTACTGAAAGGTTCCCTAAAATTTACACATGTTTAAGACCTGAGATTTTGTAGAGGATAAGGTTAAGACTTGCGGTATGTCCGCCTCCTTAATAATCATATACTTCAATACCAAAGGAGTTATAGAAACAACTCTAAATTTGTAGAAGGTCTACTCAGCGTGGACGTCACTGTTGCGGATTTTGGGGTGCTTCGGAGTAAGTACACTTGTTGATGAGAGTCTGGACCATGTGGTTCATGATAAGATTTGTCTATATGGAGCTCTACTTTTGTGATCGTTGTGTATAAATAGGGGTAAGGGTTACCCCAAAGAAGAGTCGAAGAGTATGTTAAGAAATTGGTCAGCTCAACAGTATAGAGTCAGTATAACAAAAGAAGAAATTCGCCTTGGGAGAGATAATTCTCCACCGGTGTTCGTGGCAAGCCTATGAAGAGAGAAGACCAGCCAATGCAATACCTCCCACTTGGCTCAGTTCTCAGAAACGCTTTTGAAAGAGTTTGTTTTCCGGACTCTCCGTAATGCATGGCGCATAGGGTTTGAACGGTTGTGTCATGTCACCATTGACGATGTCAGAATATGCCATCAAGTTCAATAAGTTAGCCTGTCATACTCCTACTTTGCTTCCTATAGCCAGAGGGCGAGTCCATAGACTCATTAAAGGACTCAATTATGATCGTAAAATTTTGTACGACTCGAGAGCTACAAGTTGATACTTCATTTTTGCTAGTTGTACAAATTGCCAAGATATTAGAATGTGTTCGGAGTGAGGAAAAAAAGGAAACTAAGGAGACCAAGACGTCTCGAGGTTTTGGGGGATTCAGTGAATTCTACTCTGCAAGTATAAATCATTATGGAGGGGGCTCGGGCAGTCGGCCAGCCCAGTCCGCATATCGGATTACTCGGGGTGCTCTAGTAAGTTCTTTTAATGCACCACCGACATGAGTTTGTACAATAGTTATTCCAATTATCTGGCATAGACTCAATATGAGCAGCCTAACCCGCAAAGGGGTTGTTATGAATACGGTGATACTAGGCACATCATGAGAAAAATTGTCAAAAACTTGGGAGAGACTTATTTCATCAAAGCACTCAGGCTACGTGCCCCATTGCAGTTACTACACCACCCACACGACCAGTTAGGGGTGGAGGACAGACGGGTAAAAGGTGTCCTAGAGGTGGAAACCCAGCCGTTGATATATTTATTTTACGGTATGGCGGAAGTCGCTACATCAGATGGTGTCGTTACAGGTACGACCTCGATTTAATATAAAGGAATAATTTTCTTAAGTTGATTCGGTTCTCAATATCGAAACGAGTCTTCCTATTGTGCTCCACTTATGAGTGAGCTTCATAATTCTATAATCTACTTATGTGTTTACCCCTGTTGGGAGATTTTATGGAGATAACTATGCCTATCATTTCGTGTTGGTCACTAATAAGAGCTGTGAGGCTAAATGTGGCTTTCTGTTACTCATTTCGGTAAATTTTGATGTGAATTCCGAATAATTAATTGCAAATTATGAATTATATGCCCTACCGGTGTGGGGTTCATTATGTGTTGTGATTTGGTGTAACAGAAATTATTTAAAATGAGAAAATAGAAATTTTCAATTGGCACGATGTGCATATTACTTGTGATTTAGAACTGAGGACGATATCCTCACATTTTTATATAAATTGATATGTTTAAACCGGGCTACGAGCTGCGATGGAAGTTATATAAGAATAAGATCCTTGTGAGGAAAATTCTTGTGTTTAAGTTCTCCCTTGTGAAATTAAATTTGTACTATAGTACTAATAGGGAGTCATGCCTATTAGGCTTATTTGAAAATTCTTATATGAAATTCTATGTGCATAGTTGTCAAATTCGTGTTGTAATTATTAATTTTTAACCTACGAGGTAGGTGCCCGCCTAGGTGGCGTTAAATGTGACTCGTTAATTCGGGTAAATAATTATGACGTCTTCATGCCTCACATCTAGTTATCAGTATTGTGAAGGTTTGCAACGAGATTTATTTTAACATGAGGTTTAATGACGATTCTGTAATTGATTATGAACAACTATTAAGACCAAATTGATCCAAGAGAGTGCCCCATTTACAGGGTCAGACGAGTGTGAGTTAAGCTTTCAGAAGCTCAGGATCACTTTGACTCTGACACAAGCATTGGTATTACTTACATATTCAAGATTTTATACTGTGTATTGTGAGGCGTAGCGTATTGGTCTCGGTGCGATATTGATGCAAGACGGTAGGGTGATTGCCTACGCATCCAGATAGTTAAAGGTACATGGAAAAAAAAATATTGGTCCACGACCTTGAGTTAGCAGCTATTGTTCGTGCCTTGAAGAATTTGGCAGCATTATTTGTACGGTGTCCATTGTGAGGTCTACATCGATCACCGAAGTCTACAACATCTGTTTAAACAGAAGGATCTTAATTTGCGACAGCGAAGATGGTTGGAGTTGCTTAAGGATTATGATATCACCATTCTCTATCATCTTGGGAAGGCCAATGTAGTGGCCGATGCCTTGAGTTGTAAGGCGGAGAGTTTGGGCAGCTTAGCATATTTACCGGTAGCAGAAAGACCTTTGGCCTTGGATATTCAGGCCTTGGCCAACTAGTTTGTCAAATTGAATGTTTCCGAGCCGAGTCGAGTTTTGGCTTGTGTGGTTTCTCAGTCTTCTCTTTATGATCGTATCAGGGAGCGTCAGTATGATGACCCCCATTTGCTTGTCCTTAAGGATACAGTTCAGCACGGTGATGCCAAAGAAGTCTAAATTAGAGATGACGGTGTATTACGGATGCAGAGCAGGCTATGTGTGCCTAATATAGATGGTTTTCGTGAATTGATTCTCTAAGAGGCTCACAGTTCGCGGTACTCCATACATCCGGGTGCTGCGAAGATGTAGTAGGACTTGAGGCAACATTATTGGTGGAGGAAGATGAAGAAAGACATAGTGGAGTATGTAGCTCGGTGTCTAAATTGTCAACATGTGAAATATGAGCATCAACGACCGAGTGGATTGCTTCAGAAGTTAGATATTCCAGAATGGAAATGGGAGATGATCACTATGGATTTCGTTGTTGGGCTCCCACAGAGTCAGAGGAAGTTCAATGCAGCTTGGGTGATTATGGATAGATTGACCAAGTCAGCTCATTGCAATCCTATGATGACTACTTACTCTTCCGAGCAGTTGGCTCGAATCTATATTCACGAGATTGTCATATTTCACGGCATACCAGTATCTATCATCACTGGCCGGGGTATGCAGTTTACATCACGGTTCTGGAGGGCAGTACAACGTGAGTTGGTTACTCGGGTAGAGTTGAGTACAACATTTCACCCTCAGACGGATGGGTAGTCCGAACGCACTATTCAGATACTGGAGGATATGCTTCGTGTGTGTGTGATAGATTTTGGGGGTGCTTGGGAACAGTTCTTATCACTTGCGTAGTTTGCTTACAACAACAGTTGCCAGTCAAGCATTCAGATGGCTCCGTATGAGGCCTTGTATGGTAGGCAGTGCCGGTCCCTAGTGGGTTGGTTCGAACCAGGCGAGGTTAGGCTATTGGGTACAAACTTGGTTCAAGATGCCTTGGAAAAGGTTAAGTTAATTCAGGATTGACTTCGTACAGCCCAATCTATACAGAAGAGTTATGCGAATCGGAAGGTTCGTGATGTTGCATTAATGGTTGGTGAGCGGGTATTGCTCCGGGTTTCGCCTATGAAGGGCGTGATGAGGTTCGGGAAGAAGGAAAATTTGAGCTCTAGGTATATTGGGCCTTTTGAGATTCTTGAGAGATTTGGAGAAGTGGCTTACAAACTTGCACTACCACCTAGTCTCTCTGCGGTTCATCTGGTATTCCATGTTTTCATGCTTTGGAAATATCACTGCAATCCGTCTCATGTGTTAGACTTCAGTTCGGTGCAGTTGGATAAGGATCTATCTTATGTTGAGCAACCAATGGCTATTTTGGATAGGCATGTTCGAAAGCTAAGGTCAAAGAACATTGATTCCGTGAAGGTTCAGTGGAGGGGTTATCCGGTCGAGGAGGCAACTTGGGAGACCGAGCATGGTATGCGCAGCCGTTACCCTCACCTTTTTACCACTTCAGGAACTTTTTTTAACTCCGTTCGGGGACGAACGCTTGTTTTAGAGGTGGAGAATGTGATGACCCAAAATGTCATCTTTAAATTTAATAATTAATTTTGTATTCTAAGACCTAAAAAAGCATTATTTATCATTTCTCGACTTACGTTCGCAGTCCGTAAAATTTTTCGGAAAGTTTTCAAGTGAAAAAATAAATTAAAATATGAATTAGAGCTTTAAAACTCAATTGAGTTGACTTTGGTCAACATTTTAAGCAAACGGACTCGGATCAGTATTTTGATAGTTTTGGTAGGTCTGTATTGTGATTTGGGACTTAGGTGTATGCCCATAATCAAATTTCGAGGTCCCTAGCCCGAGATATAAAATTTTGATGAAAAATTAAAAGTTTAAGTTCAAATAGTGACCGAATGTCAAATTATGTGCAAACGACCCCGGAATAGAATTTTGATGATTCCAGCAGCTTCGTATGGTGATTTTGGAGTTAGGAGCATGATCGGAATTTTATTTGGAAGTCCGTAGTGGAATTAGGCTTGAAATGCCAAAAGTTGAATTTTTGGGAAGTTTGACCGGGGGGTTGACTTTTTGATATCAAGGTCAGAATCCGATTCTGGAAATTGGAATAGGTCTGCTATGTCATTTATGACTTGTGTGCAAAATTTGAAGTCATTCCGAATTGATTTGATGTGTTTCGGCACAAGATATAGAATTTGAAAGTTCAAAGTTCATAGATTTTGATTTGAGGAGCGATTTGTCGTTTTGATGTTGTTTAATGTGGTTTGAAGCCTCCACTAAGTTTGTATTGTATTTTGGGACATGTTGGTATAATTGGTTAAGGTCCCGAGGGTCTCGGGTGGATTTCGGAAGGTAAACGGAATGGATTTCGGACAAAGAAGGCTGCTAGAAATTTCTGTTACAGAAATGTCTAGTGCGTGGAGCCAAATTCGGAAGCTTATATCGCGCAATCTATAGGAAATCAGAAAATTCTCAAAACTTAAAATTTGTAGCCCTTTGATTCTAGTTTCTAGAAAGTTAAACCATTCATCATTTGGACATTTGTACAGAACGTTATGATGTATTGAATCAGTTTTGCCAGAAAATTCGCCAGAAATTTCTGATGTGTGGAGCCTAGTTTGGAAGCTTATATCTCAAGATTCATAAGGAATCGGAACATTTTCAAAACATGAAAGTTGTAGTCATGTGATTCTAGTTTCCAGAAAGTTACACCATTCATCATTTGGATATTTGTACATAAGGTTATGATCGATTGAAGGAAGACTGGTAGAGCAGTTTCTGGTGGACTTTTAGTGACGAAAAATGGACTTTTAGTGACGGAAAATGGACTTTTAGTGATGGATTGGCAGAAACTTAAGGACCAAAAATATTCATTTCATTCATTTCGTTTTAGATTTTTGGAGCACGATTCTTGGGTGATTTTTGGGCAATTTTCATGAGAAAACATTAGGGTAAGTGTTCCTTATCCTATATTGATTATATTTAATGATTCCATACTCATTTACATCATGAATCTGTGAATTTATGGAAGAAAAATCAAGATTTTTGCAAAATCTTTCAAAAACGAAAATTTAAGATTTGGAGGTCGAGTTGTTATCGGAATTTGGTAAAATTGGTATGAGTGGGCTCGTAATTGAATGGGTTGTCAGATTTTATAAGTTTCTCCGGATTCCGAGATATGGGCCCCACAAGCAAATTTTGAGCTAATTTCGGATTTTATTGAAAATATAATATTTTCTTATGAAATTGATTACTATAATTTTTATTGACTGTATCGAATTAATTATGACTAGATACGAGTCGATCAGAGTCGGAAAATCGAGGAAAAGCATAATACTTGGTTAAATTGAAGCAAGTCGAGGTAAGTGACTTGTCTAACCTTGTGGGGGGGTGGGGGGATTCCCCCTATGATTGATAATTGTAATGTGTGGAAAGTCGTGTACACGAGGTAACGTGTGTGTACACGTGCTAAATGTGAATGATTATATTTTAAATTATGTAGATCACTATTGCGCATTAATTAAATTATTTTATTTTATTATATTTTTCATTATTGATTTAATGTTTATATTTTAAATTTGCTTGACCTTTTCCTGCTAATTATTTTATTTGTTTAGTTGGAACTTGGTTTCTTTTATTCTGTGCATTATTTGAAGGTTGATTTTCTTTAAATTAAATATTATTAATATGAAGTATTTGACATTTTTAAACTTGATATTGAAGCAACGTATTAAAGATTTTGAAATATTATTTTCCTGAATTATTTACTCCTGAATATTTTTGTAAGATTTTCGTACTCATTGTGATGGAGCAGTGAGCTCTTTATTGTGGAAAAATATTATTGTTGAATTATTTTGACATAAGCCGTGAGCTCTTTATTGTGAAAAAATTATTATTGTTGAATTATTTTGACATGAGCCGTGAGCTCTTTATTGTGGAAAAATATTATTGTTGAATTATTTTGACATGAGCCGTGAGCTCTTTATTGTAGAAAAATATTATTGTTGAATTAGTTTGGCATGAGCCGTGAGCTCTTTATTGTGGAAAAATATTGTTGTTGAATTATTTTGGTAAGTTAAATTATTTGAGCACTTGAGGTACAAATTGTGATATATTGTGATATTGATACGCATGCAGTGGTATAAGGTCTGGGTATTGAAATTCATGCGGTGAGATAAGGGTGGCTTGATACGTGTGGCTAGTAGGGGGAACTACTAGAAGTCATGCGGTGTGATAAAGATGGCTAAAACGCGGGATGCTATTTCGGAAAAAATATTTTCTTTCAAATAAATTGTGAAGGCTCCCGCGGTGAGATAAGAAAATGAGATATTGTGAATTTGTTTATGATTTGGGACTATGAGGCGTTACCTAGGGAGTGCCCTTATTGATATTGATTTATGGCCGCAGTTGCCTTTGATTATTGTGTGATTTTCTTAAAGTTGAAAAGAATTCTGTTTTGTTTCCACGAGGTATTTATTTGCCATTATTTGATGTAATTAAATGTGACATACTACTTGATTCATTTCCATTGTCATTTTATCTTATAATATTGTTTAAACATTTTACTATGCCATTATTTATTCTCCAGTAGGGCCTGACCTGACCTCGTCACTACTCTACCGAGGTTAGGCTTGGCACTTACTGGGTACCGCTGTGGTGTACTCATACTACGCTTCTGCTCATCTTTTTGTGCAGATCCAGGTACATCTTATCAGACCACGCATCAGTAAACTAGCTGTAGAGGAGACTTCGAGGAATATCTGCCAACGCCCGCAGACTTCGGAGTCCCCTTCTATTCTTGTTATGTTGCTTCCTTATTTTCTTTAGACTCGGTTATATAGATACATCGAGGATAAATTCTTAGAAGCTTGTGACTTATTTTTACCGGTTTTTGGGAGTTGAAATTGTTTGAATTGTAGTTTAATTATTTTAGATATTTATTATTATTCCGCATTGATAGGCTTACCTAGTCTTAGAGACTAGGTGCCATCACGACATTCTACGGAGGGAATTTGGGATCGTGACATAGAGTTAAGAAGGATAAGGCTAACCATATAGCTCAACTAGTGGTACCAAGATGGCAAACAAGGTACAATTATGATCATGCACTTAATGGGAGGATTTGGATGTTATGGGATCCAACTTTTATGACAAAACAGTGCTAGATCAATCTGCTCAAATAATGCATTATAGTATAGTTGGCAGAAAGAATCCAATGAATTGTTTCATGATAGTAGTCTATGGATTCAACACCAATGAAAAGAGGAAACCATTGTGGCAACAATTACAAGCCTTAGCACCACAAAGCACTATACCATGGATTATCTGGGGAGACTTCAACTCAGTTTTGACAATACAAGATAGGCTTTATGGGAATCCAGTCACAAGAAATGAAGTGCAAGATTTCTCATACTGTATGCAGGTGTTAAACTTGAATGAGTTACCTTGAAAGGGGGATTTATACACTTGGTCAAACAAGCAACAAGGTGCTAATCGAGTCTATAGCAAAATTGATAGAGCTATAGGAAATGATGACTGGATGCAAACATATGGGCACATGGAAGTAGAATACAGACTCCCATTCATATCAGATCATGCTCCAATGGTAATAACAATGAGGAGAGCAGAACCAAATGGTAAGATTCCATTTAGATTCTTCAATGTATGGGCTGACCATCCAAACTCCATGGCATTGGTAGAAGAAGTATGGAAAGAACATCATAATTCAGATCCTATGAAGAATGTTTGGCACAAGCTGAAGGCTCTAAGGCCATTACTGAAGCAATTAAATAACACAGAGTTTAGAGGTATCAAAGAAAGATTGGAACAAATAAGGAACAAGCTGCAGGGGATACAAGATCAAATGTTTACCTACTACTCAGCTGAACTAGTTGCTGAGGAGAAACAACTTTTAGAGACTGGAAAAATGGTCATTAATAGAAGAAAGCATCCTTCAACAGAAAGCTCAAGCAAAATGGATAAGACTAGGAGGTGCAAACTCCAAGTATTTTTCAGCAATTATGAAGGAAATAAGACAAAGAAAAGTCATCACAGAACTTGTCAATGCTTTTGGATATAGGCTAACAGACCATCACCAGATCCAAGAAAAGATCATTACCTATGATAAATCCTTGATGGGATCTGCTGCAGCCCAAATACTTGCAGTAAACAAACAGGTGATGAAAAATGGACCAGTGCTCAAACATATAAAGCAGAGCAGTCTTTGTGCTGAAGTTACAGACCAAGAAATATATGAAGGACTATGTGATATAGGAGATGATAAAGCACCAGGGGTAGATGGATATAATACCTTATTTTTCAAAATAGCTTGGCCCCTTCTAAACTCAGAAATTTGTCAAACAGTTAAGGAATTCTTTCAAACAGGGAAGTTATACAGAGCAATCAACTGCACAGCCATCACAATACTTCCTAAAGTTCCTAACCCTTCAAGCATCAAAGAATACAGACCAATATCTTGTTGTACAGTACTATATAAACTCATTGCCAAAGTATTGGCCAACAGAATTCAGAAAGCCATTGCTTCAATAATCTCAGATACACATACAGGATTCATCCCAGGTAGAAAGGTGGTTGATAATGTCTTGATTGCTCATGAATTAGTCAAGGCTTATTCAAGGAAGAATATTTCACCAAGATGTCTCATCAAGGTGGATATCCAAAAGGCTTAGGACACAGTGGATTGGAGGTATCTACAGAAAATGCTAGAAGGATTGGCCTTCCCAAACAAATTCACTAAGTGGATTATGGAATGTGTGACAACTGTTAACTATACTATACTCATCAATGGAGAAACAACTAAACCATTTGATGCAGCTAGAGGGTTGAGGTAGGGGGACCCAATGTTCCTTTTTTTGTTTGCTATAGCAATGGAGTATTTGAGCAGAAATTTAAAGATTTTGAAGCAAGAAAAGGCATTCCACTATCATCCCATGTGTTCAAGGCTTGATTTAACTCACTTGAGTTTTGCGGATTATCTCTTACTATTTGTAAGAGGAGATGCTACATCTGTAGCATTGCTACATCACAGATTCAATATTTTCTCAGCAGCATCAGGTCTTAAAGCTAACCTAGCCAAAAGCTCTATTTACTATGGAGGATTCAGCCTAGAAGTGAAGCAGATACAGCAAAAGCTAGGTTATAGTCAAGGATCCCTCCATTTCAGATATCTAGGCATACCACTTGACACAAAGAAACTCTCAGTAATGCAATGACAGCCACTCATTAACAAAATAGTGGCTAGAATATCCTCGTGGACAACAAAGAAGCTCTCATATGCAGGCAGAATCCAATTGGTGCAATATGTAATCTTTTGTATTCAAGCTTATTGGGCACAAATCCTCATCATACCAGCTAAAGTTGTTAAAGCAATAGAGGCCTACTGTAGAAGCTATGTGTGGTCGGGGGAGAATATAATCACTAAAAAAGCTTTGGTGGCATGGAACAAAATGTGTACACCTAAAGCAATAGGGGGGCTTAACTTAATCAACTTGGCATTATGGAATAAGGCAGCAATCACAAAAACATGATAGGAATTGGAAACCAAGAAAGATAAGTTGTGGATCAAATGGATTCATAGCTACTACATTAAGGATCAAATCTTTGTCATCATGGAAGCACCAAAACAGGCATCTTGGATGGTAAGGAAAATATTTGGAGCAAGAGGTAATCTGGATGGCATCAGCAATAGCCAAGCTAACCAAAGGACAGTAATCAAGCAGGTTTACCTGCAACTGTTAGCAGAGTTGCCTAAAGTCCCATGGAAAGCTTTAATGTATCAGAATCAAGCACGACCAAAAGCAACCTTCACAATGTGGCTACAAATACAAGGAAGACTTCTCACTACTAGCAAATTGAAGACTTGGGGAATACAAGTGGATGATACATGTTGCTTTTGCAATCAAGCACCAGAAACAAGGGAACACATCTTTGCAAAATATGCATATGGTAGAAATATATGGTGCAGACTCATGCAATGGTTATAGGTGCATCAACCATTTACAACATCATGGTCTGAATGGCAGAACTGGATTGTAAAGAAAACAAAGGAGCGATCTCAACTGGCCAGGATACTCAAACTAGTATTTGCAGAATATACACACACAGTGTGGAGTGAGAGAAATACAAGGATATTTGAGAAGAAAGCAACAACATGGGATGTCCTTGCAAGGAGAGTGGTATGCATGTGCAACATTAGAGCTGAGGGTTATACTCGTGTCTTTTAACAAAATGTTAATACTGAGTAGTTAGCTTGAGAGAGAAATGTACAAAAGAGATTAGGAGGTAGGGAAGATATAGAGAGAGTTGTTTTACCAGTAAAGAAGTAGGTCAAGGTGACCTACTGCTTTGTAAATATGTAATTTGGTGGTTAATACAAAGATTTAATTACCAAAAAAAATGAGAACTCTGCCTGATTCTCATATTTTTGTGTGTTATAGCCCACGCCTTATGCGCAGGGCCAGGCCCCCGAAATCAGACTGCCTAAAATTTATCCGGACAATAGAGAATAACGAAAGGAACATCGGTCACCGACCCACAATGATCGTTCCTCATTTTTTAGCATTTTAGGGCCATAAAACGTGAACTCGGCCCACTTCCTATATTTTCGTGTGATATAGCCCACGCCTTCTGCACGGGCCCGGGCCCCCGGACCCGGACAACCTAAAATTTATCCGGACAATTGAAAACAAACTAAGGAACATTGGTCTCTAACTCGCCATGAACGTTCCTCATTGTTTAGCGTTTCAGTGCCATAAACGAGAACTCGGCCCGATTCTCATATACACACGCCTTTCGCGTGGGCTCGAACCTTCGGATTCGGACCGCCTAAAATTTATCTGAAAGATCAAAAATGACCTAAGGAACATTGGTCACCGCCCCGTCATGAATATTACTCATCTTTTGGCATCTTAGGTTCATTAAAAGAGAACTCGGCCCGATTCCTTTATTTTCCTGTGTTATAGCCCACGTCTTCTGCGTGGGTCCGGGCCCCCAGACTCGGACCACCTAAAATTTATCCGGATTATCAAAAATGACCTAAGGAACATTGGTCACCAACCCTCCATGATCATTCCTCATTTTTAGGTATTTTAGGGCCATAAAATGAGAATTTGTCCTGATTCCCATATTTTAGTGTGCTATATAGCGCACGCCTTCCGCATGGGCCTGGGCCCCCGGACCCGGACAGCCTAAAATTTATCCAGACAATATAAAATGACCTAAGTAACATTGGTCTCTGAGCCTCCATGAACGTTCCATATTTTTAACATTTTAGGGCCATAAAATGAGAACTCAAACTGATTCCCATATTTTCTTGTGTTATAGCACATGCCTTCCGCGTGCGCTGGAGCCTTCGGACTCGGACCGTCTAAAATTTATCCGAACCATCGAAAACGGCCTAAGGAACATTGGTCACCGCCTCGCCATGATCGTTACTCTTTCTTTAGCGTTTTAGGGCCATAAAATTGAGAAGTCGGCATGATTCCCATATTTTCGTGTGTTATAACCCACGCCTTCCACGTGGGTCTCGGCCCCCGAACTCAGACCGCCTAAAGCTTATCCATAAAATAAAAAATGACCTAAGGAACATTGGTCTGGGCGCCCGGACCCGAATCACCTGAAATATTGTCAGCTCATCAAAAATGACCTAAGAAACATTAGTCATTGCCTCGCCGTGACCGTTGCTTTTTTTGGCATTTTAGGGCCATAAAACTAAAATTCCGTCCGATTCCCAGATTTTTTTGTGCTATAGTCCACGCCTTCTACGTGAGCCCAGGCACCCGGATCTGGATTGCTTAAAGTTTTGTCGGACCATAAAAAAGGACCTAAGTAACAATAGTTACTGCCTCGTGATGATCATTCCTCATTTTTTGGCATTTTTTGGGCCGTAAAATTGAAATTCCGCTTGATTCTTAGATTTTCGTGTGTTATAGCCCACGCCTTCTGCTTGGGGCCCGAGCCCCCGGATCCGGATCGCCTAAAAGTTTACCGGCCCATCAAAAATAACCTAAGGAACATAAGTCATCGCCTCACTATAACCGTTCCACGTTTTTTGGCGTTTTAGAGCCATAAACTAGAATTTCGCGTGATTCCTAAATTTTTTATGTTATAGCCCACACCTTCTGCATAGGCGCAGGCGCCCGGACTCAGATCGCCTAAAATTTTACCGGACCATAAAAACGACATAAGTAACAATAGTCACTGCCTCGCCATGACACTTCCTAGTTTTTGGCTCTTTAGGGTCATAAAACTGAAATTTCGCTCCATTCCGAGATTTTTGTATGCTATAGCCCACATCTTCTGCATGAGCTCGGGAACCCGGACCTGGATCGCCTAAAACTTTGCTTGATCATCAAAAATAACCTAAATAATAATAGTCACTGCCTCGCAATGATCGTTCCTCGTGTTTTGGCATTTTAGGGCCATAAAACTAGAATTCTGCCTCATTCTCTGATTTTTGTATGCTATAGCCCATGACTTATGCATAGGCCCGGGCGTCCGGACCCGGATCACCTAAAATTTTACCGGACCATAAAAAACGACCTAAGGAACAATAGTCACTGCCTCATCTTGACCGTTCCTCATTTTTTGGCATTTTGCCGGACCATAAAAGGCGACCTAAGGAACAATAGTCACTGCCTCATCATGACCATAAAACTCAAATTTTGCCCGATTTCCAGATTTTCATGTGCTACCTTCTGCATTGGGCCTGCGTGCCCGGACTCGAATCACCAAAAATTTTGTCGGCCCATTAAAAACGATGTAAGGAACATTAGTCATCGTCTCTCCATGACCTTTTCTAGTTTTTTGGAGTTTTAGGGCCATAAAACTAAAACTCTGCCCGATTCCCAAATTTTCGTCTGCTATAGCCCATGCCATCTGCATGGATCCGAGCGTCCGGACCCGAATCGCCTAAAAACTTTTGGCCCATAAAAAACGACCTAATATTTTTCACCTCTCTATGATCGTTCCTTATTTTTTGTATTTTAAGGTCATAAAACTTTAAATTCGCCTGATTCACAAATTTCCGTGTGCAATAGTCGACGTCATCTGCATGGGTCCGGGCGCCCCGACCCGAATCTCCTAAAATTTTACCGGCCCATCAAAAGAAACCTAAGGAACATTAGTCATCGCATCCCATGATCGTTAAACATTTGTTTTAGTGTTTTAGGGCCATAAAACTGGAATTTCGCCTGATTCCCAGATTTTCGTGTGACGTAGCCCACACCATCTGCATGGGTCCGGGCGCCCGGATCCGAATCGCCAAAAATATTTCAGCCCATCAATAATGACCTAAGAAAAATTAATCACATCTCCATAACCGTCTGTCGTTTAATGGCGTTTTAGGTCCATAAAATTGGAATTCTACTTGATTCCTAAATTTTTGTGTACTATAGCCCATGTGATCTGCATGGGTCCAGGCCTGCTGACCTTCATGGTCTAAAATATTGTCGGTCCATCAAAAACAACCTAAGGAACATTAGTCATCGCCTTTCATGATCGTTCCTCATTTTTTGGCGCTTTAGAACCATAAAACTAGAATTCCGCCTGATTCCCAGATTTTCATGTGACATAGCCCACGCCATCTGCCTAGGTCTGGGCGTTTGGACTCGAATCGCTTAAAATTTTGTTGGCCCTTCAAAACTGACCTAAGGAACATTAGTCATTGCCTCGCCATGACCGTTCCTCATTGTTTTGCATTTTAAGACCATAAGACTTGAATTTCTCCCGATTCCCAGATTTTCGTTAGCTATAGCCCATGCTATCTGCATGGATCGGGGCGCCCGGACCCGAATCGCATAAAATTTTGTCGGCCCATAAATAACGACCTAAGGAATATTAGTCATTGCCTCGCCATGACCGTTCCTCGTTTTTAGCGTTTTAGATCCATAAAACTAAAATTTCGTTCGATTCTCAAATTTTTGTGTGTAATAGCCCACGCCATCTACATGGGTCCGGGCGGGCGCCCTGGCTCGAATTGCCTAAAATTATGCTGGCCCATCAAAAACTATCTAAGGAACATTAGTCATCGCCTCGCCACGATCGTTCCTCATTTTTTAGTGTTTTAGGCCCATAAAACTGGAATTCCGCCCGATTCCCAAATTTTCATGTGTTATAGCCCACGTCATTTGCATGGGTCCAGGTGCCTGGACCCGAAACGCATAAAATTTTGTTGTCCCATCGAAAACGACCTAAGAAAGATTAGTCATCGCCTCTCCATAACCGTTCCTCATTTTTTGACGTTTTAGGGCCATAAAACTAGAATTCCGTTCAATTCCCAGATTTTCGTGTGCTATAGTCCACGCCATTATATGGGTCCGGGCGCCTGTCCTGAATCGCCTAAAATTATGCCGCCCCATCAAAAACGACCCAAGGAACATTAGTTATTTCCACTCGATGATCGTTCCTTATTTTTTAGAATTTTAGGGCCATATAACTCAAATTTCGTCTGATTCCCAGATTTTCGGGTGCTACAACCCACGTCATCTTCAAGGGTCCAGATTCTTGGACCCGAATCGCCTTAAATTTTTTTGCCCCATAAAAAATGACTTAAGGAACATTAGTCATTGCCTCGCTATGACCGTTCCTCATTTTTGGCGTTTTAGGGCCATAAAACTAAAATTCCGCCTGATTCTTAGATTTTTGTGTGTTATAGCCCACGTCATCTGCATGGGTCCTGACGCCCGGACTTGAATCGCCTAAAATTTTGTTGTTCCATCAAAAACGACCTAAGAAAAATTATTCATCGCCTCGCCATAATTGTTCCTCATTTTTTAGCGTTTTAGGGCCATAAAACTGGAATTCCGCCCAATTCCCATATTTTCGTGTGTTATAGCCCATGCCATCTACATGGGTCCGGGCGCCCGAACCTGAATCGCCTAAAATTATGTTAGCCCATAAAAAATGACCTAAGGAACATTAGTTATTGCCTTGCCCTGACCACTCCTCGTTGTTTGGCGCTTTAGGGCCATAAAACTTAAATTTCGCCTGATGCCCACATTTTCGTGTGCTATAGCCCGTGCCATCTGCATGGATCCGGGCGCTCGGACCTTTATCCCCTAAAATTTTGTCGGCCCATCAAAAATGACCTAATAAACATTAGTCATCGCCTCACCATGATCGTTCTTCATTTTTTGGCATTTTAGGGTCATAAAACTGAAATTCCGTCTGATTCTCATATTTTCGTGTGCTATAGGCCATGCCATCTGCATGGGTCCGGGCGTCCAGACTCGAATCGCCTAAATGTTTGTCGGTGCATAAAAACGACCTAAGGAATATTAATCATTTCCTTATTTTTGGCGTTTTAGGGCCATAAAATTAGAGTTCCGCCCGATTCCCAGATTTTTATGTATTATAGCCCACGCCATCTGCACGGGTGCGAGCGTCAGGACCCGAATCGCTTTTAATTTTGCCGGCCCATAAAAAATAACCTTAAGTAACATTAGTCATCACCCCGTCATGACTGTTCCTCATTTTTGGCGTTTTATGACCATAAAACTATAATTTCGCCTTACTCCCAGATTTTCGTGTGCTATAGCCCACGCCATCTTCACGGATCCGGTGCCCAGACACGAATCGCCTAAAATTTTGCTGGCCCATAAAAAATGACCTAAGGAATATTAGTCATCACCTCGTCGCGACCGTTCCTTATTTTTTGGCGTTTTAGGGCCATAAAGTTGGAATTCCGCCCAATTTCCAGATTTTCGTGTTCTATAGCTCACGCCATAAGCACGGGTCCGGGCGTACGTACCCGAATTGCCAAAAATGTGCATGCCCATAAAAAATGACCTAAGGAATATTAGTCATCGCTCCGCCATGGCCGTTCCTTATTTTTTGGCGTTTTAGGGCCATAAAACTGGAAGGCCGTCCTATTCCCAGATTTTCGCCTGCTATAACCCACGCCATCTGCATTGGCCCGTGCGCCCGGACCCAAATCTCCTAAACTTTTGCCGCCGCATCAAAAACGGACTAAAGAGCATTTGTCATCATTCTGCCATGACCGTTACTCAATGTTAGTGTTTTAGGGTCATAAAACTAGAATTTCGCCCGATTCTCAAATTCTCATGTGTTATAGCCCACGCCATCTGCACGGATCCGGGTACCCGGACCCAAATTGCCTAAAAATTTTCCGGCCCATAAAAATAACTTAAGAAAATTAGTCATCGTCTTGCCATGACCGTTCCTCATTTTTTGGCATTTGCCATAAAACTGGAATTCCTCTTGATTCCCAGATTTTTATGTGCTATAGCTCACGCCATCTGCATCGCCTAAAATTTTATCAGCCCATCAAAAATGACCTAAGGAACATTAGTCATCGTCTCGCCATGATCGTTCTTTATTTTTTGGCATTTTAGGGCCATAAAAGTGGCATTTTTAGCACTAAATGTTACAATTTTATCCCATTTTGTTTTAAAGAAATAATTCAATTTTGAAGAGTATAAAAGTCTGTCAATATTTTGGGGATATCTTTGCCGTTTAATATTTAACGTTCCAACATTCATAGTTTTATAATAATATAGATAAATTGATTAGCAAAATACAAACAAAATACAAATTGTTACTCTCCAAAAGTACTTTTCAAAAAGCATAGCTAGTTCAAACTGTTATTTTTGGTATGCAAACTTACCGGGCACAGATATTTACACTGCGTACAAAGGTGTTGCAGATCCATTAAAGGCCACTACAGAAGTTGTATGTGGTCTGAAACCAGCTTGATTACCAAGAATGCCCTGGTTGCATGGGAAAGAGTATGCATCCCCAAAGCACGAGGAGGATTAAACTTGATAAACTTGTAATGCTGGAACAAAGCTGCCCTAACAAAAACTTACTGGGATCTATCTCGCAAAAAGGATAGCTTGTGGGTCAAATGGGTGCATGAATACTACAAAAAGGATAGAAGATAAATGAAATCCCTACTCCTCAGCAGGCTTGTTTGATGATAAGACAAGTCATTCAACTCCAGAGATATATTATATATTGAACCAGATACACACTGAGTTTAATCCAAAGAAGAGCATGATCAGGCAGATACACTTATAGCTTCTGGGAGATTATCCAAGGGTACCATGGAAGTGCCTGATGTTCAAGAATGATGCACGACCAAAATCTGGATCACTTTGTGGCTAATGCTACATGGTAAGCTGCTGACTACAGATAGACTAATCAAATGGGGACTAGTACTAGATACAACTTGCAGCCTATGTCACAACCACCAAGAATCAAGATCATTTATTTGTGGAATGTGAATTTGCAAGAATGATATGGGCTAAAGGAGACACATTCCAGGGAAGTAATTGGGAATCACACCTGCAGTGGGCCATCAAAACTGCTAAGGGAAGGAGTCAGACAGCTCAAATTTTTAAAATGATTTATGCAAAGTGTGCCAATGCAATATGGATGGAGAAAAACAAGAGAATCTTTGTGAAGAGAGTTACTGGATGGCAAAGCATCACAGGGGAGATTGCATACGTTTGTAACATCAAAGCTTCAGATGGAATAAGGAAACTAGTCCAAAGCTTCATAATGTAAAGTTTTCTTTTCCTGTTTGAGAAGTAATCGAGCTCTAGAGGAGTAGGATTAGATGAGGAGACTTCAGAGATCTGTTACGTTTTCTTCCCTTTGTTAGTCAGCTGAGTTATAGTTGTGCTAAAGTTTTGTATTGTTTTAAAATTTCTCGTGATTAATAAAATTATTGGTTCCCAAAAAGAAAAGTACTTATGGCAAAAAGCATTTTCAAATGGCCATATTTTGAAAGCTTGGTTAAACATGCTGTAAGTTTTACTTAAACCTTCAATATTCTTAAAAAGTTGTGTAGTATCAGTGGACAAATCTTACCCTTATACTTTTATCTTACTCTTCTTATATGGCAAAACCATATTGTACAAATCTTACCCTTTATACTTTTATCTTATTCTTCTTATGTGGCAAAACCATATTGTTACCCCCTCTGTCCTAATTTGTGTGTGGAAGAAAAAGGAATCTTTTCAATATCATGGAATATCAACACTATAATGTTTTATGTAATTCTTTTTTTAATATTTTTATTTTTATTTTTATTTTTTGCATTATTTGCAGATATATCAGACAATATTACAATACAAACAAATTTTAATATACATACTGTTCGTATTTGCCAATAGGCAACAATTGCGCCTTGGTTAACAAGATAGTGGTTCAAAAGGAGCTCTGGGAAGTGGAAATGCTTTACACGAACATAGGAAACTACAATTGTAAAAAGATCTGAAGCAAGAAAAGGACGATCAAATTCTACTTCCCGTTGACCATGAGAGACTGAAATGGTACTCTCTTAATTTCCACGAAGGTTGAAAATTCCTTGTTTATTGGTTGTTTCCATGGCTCACCATCCATCTGCATATAAGCTTCATCCCACTCGCCCGCTCGCAACTCAAATCTAATTGCTGAAGCCTACAAAGTTGCAAAAGATGTATTCAATTAAACCTCATCCAACAACTCCACCTAGGAATAGTTATAGGAACAATCTCATTTAGAACAAATGTGATCTCACCAACATGATAAGAAACAGGCATATAAGCATATGACATTCTTAATCCGCGCATGTTATCTAAAAAGTTATAAGAAGTCTACTGTTTAAACAACGTTGTGACTTCAGATGCATGAGATGGCCATGTAAAAGCCTTTATCTTGTCCTAACGAGAGATTTTGATTCTAAAATAGTTTTTGCTTTATTCTATGAGGAGTAAGTCGTCATGGAATAGGCATCAAAGCATCACTTCATAGTACGCGGCACAAAATTAGTTTTACTGTATTCCATGGTGACTTACATCCCAATTGCCTCATTGCCTGAAGGACATGCCTAAACACACATCTAAGCATATGACATGCCTGAAGGATACATATTCAGTAATTAACACACATCTAAACTCATTGCCTCTAACGGCAGCTAATTCTTTTTTATCAGATCTTGATAATACCTGGGCAATGTGTTTTGCAGAGATGAGCTCAACCATAACCATAGAAGCATGCCATCCTTGTTTCAGGCCAAAAATTTCAAGGCAACCATCATCTGCATGGGCTTCCACAAAACCCCTCTATGATTTCGCAGGAAAACAGAAAGAAAGCATTGTTACTTTTGAAGATGCATAACAGTTGGTAGTATGTTATATGTTAGCTTTCATCTTCAAATCAGATGTGAAAAGCGGCTACAACTTCCTATCTTTATTCTGAAGTTTATGACAACCACATTCTAGGTATGGGTAAAGTATGACAGTTGAGAATATATGATATACTGCACTAATACTGCCATTTAATTTTGTTAGGTTTAAAAATTAGAAGTTGCAAAACCTTGAGAGAAAAATATCACTAGGGCCTTGGGCTTTTTTGCTCAAATTATTTGTTGCAAGTAGAGAAACTACACAATTCGCAGAACCTAAAACTGAGTGACTAGAAGCTCCATCATTTCTCTGATCACAGAACTATACAACAAACAGCACATAAAATTTAAAGCTGAAAACAGTGTTTTCTGAATATGGACCATCTTAATATTAATATAATATTGCTATTATTATAAATAAATAAAAAAATATGGACCATAGTCAGAACTTTTGCAAACTGACATTTTGAGTTGTTTGTCTGACAACCTAAATAGAACAGTTAATTCTTTCTATTTAAAGTGTTGGGCAATTTCCAACCAAATAACCCTATTTTATCATTGGTTTCAGAAATGACTAATTTAATTTTTTGAAGAGAAAAGAATCTTCATTACAGTATCCAGTATAAAAACCAATTACATTAATTACTGAATCATGAGTTTTACCTCCTAAAAACAAGTCTATTTTCCCAAATTCATTAACTACCTGTGGCCAAATTTAAGTGCAATAAGTTTCAAATTGATCTCTATATAAATAGTGTAAATTAGAGTGGATGAAAAAGGACCAACGTAAAATGGAAGTGTGATATGCCAAAGCCACTAAGTCCACACTCCACACAGCTAACTACAAAAGAATACCTTCTCCAAGTACTCTGGCTTCAAATGTCCCCATGGATTCCTTCCACCGCCATAGCTAGGGAGATTCAGAGTGACAATAGACCGAACACTACAATAGGACAGAACGACAGGTAAAATGAACGCATAAGTAAAAATATTCAATGCATGTAAAACTCAGTCCATTAGCACTATATTTCATATTACAAAATAATATAATCGACTATTTGTCAAACCATCATAATAACAAGAGATATATAATAGTAAGATATCCTGGCAATTCTGCATCACATGATAAACATAAAGTACAACACTGTAATAAACACCACTACAATAAACCCAGTGTAATCCCACAAATGAGGTCTGTGGAGTGTAGAGTGTACGCAAACCTTACCCCTACCTTGTGAGGCTAGAGAGGTTGTTTCCGATAGACGCCCAACTTAAGGAAAATGAGAAAGAAGCAATAGCAATAACAGCAAGCAGTAAATACTGTAATAAACACTACAGGACAAAAATCAACCTTGAAGGAACAGGGACTTGCTCCCACTTTGAGCTGTTGACCTTCTTAACATATAGTCGCAAAATATTATTCAGTCCCCTGCATCAATAAAAGTAAGCACAGCATCTTGAGAAAAATTATATCAGAGATGAGAAGCACGATTGAGTACAACAACTTTAAAAACAATCACTCTGAAGTAACAATTACAATAACAATAAAGGGAAAAATATATTTCCTGATATCTTTCCTGAAATGAAAAGATAAACTTGAAATCACACCAAAAACAAGTAAATTGTTTCTAAAACAGTTTCGAAGGTAAAAAAGTAACATCTCCAAGCGTATGTGTTGGAAGGAAAAGAGGGGACCCAGAATATACATGACCATTCATGATAATAAAATACTTCCAGACCAATGCTAAGTTATCCATATATAGAGGGAAACAAGTAACAACACATGGCACACAATTTCTAGTGAACTTCGTAAGTGCAAGCACACATTCACTTTCTTTGAGATCGATTTGAAAACATTTTGATTATTAAAAATTATTGGCCACGAAGTTTTCTTCCGGACTCCTTGGATTCTTAGGAAAATACTTTTTGCTGGCTTCAAATAGTTTTTGAAGATTTTCCTTTGCATTTGGTCTAAGAATGAATTTACATCTATTTTACAAAATAAAAGCTGCCATTTGTTTGAGGGATAGAGCAGTACTCTTCTCTAATTTCTGATGAAGAAAATTAACACTACTCTTGTCTAATTACGCTGAAACGTTGCTGGTGCATTAGATTTTTTAGTTCTCAGATTTGCAGCACAAAAGCTGATAGTTCACGTTAACTTAAAATGCATTCGTCTTAGAGTTTCACATCGTCCACGCTGATCCTCTTATACTAATTTAAGAATAAGCAAGCAAATAGGTAATCAGGAAGATGGGAGAAAAGAAAGAGCAGAAAGCATGATGTCACTAGTGAGAGCTTCAACAAACAATTAGACAAGCTACAAATTGACAAGTGAAACACATGATTATGCTGAAACACAATTTCCACACTGTAAGAGCCAGATGAAGAAGCTCACAGCTAAACTTCAGTATATGAATACGTGCAAGAGAAGTAAATTTGGATATTTTATGAGATGTCAATCTTCATGCCAAAACTGCATTTGTGGTTTAATTGTTGGAACATGAAATAAAGTGGTTCTCTTGTGCAAGATTCAGGTATTACCAAGGAAAGGGACAATTTAATTGAAATGTTTAAAGTAATCTACGCGGACTTTTGAAGGTGGACTTTTGGAGTCCTAATTAATTAATCTCTTAACACAACCTGCAATATATATATGTATGTATGTATCTGCCTACTAGCTTTTGAGACCAATCTATGATATACTGGACAAGAGAGAGGTGCGAAAAGTTGTATGTTTATGCGTGCAACTAACATAAAAAGGTACATAAGAAACATCTTTTGGTAAGCATGTGGCAACTACCTGGAATGAATTAAAAGGCATCAGGCATCAAACAGGTGTTGAGTAAGTTATTCTAACCTCAAACCAGGGTCACTGCTACATGGTGTAAAGAACCAGCCTTGTGTGCAACTATATCCTGAGTAAATCAACTGGAATAAATGCTTCGTCAATACCTAGAACTTCTGTCCCTTGAAATTAAATAATCGCACTTTGATAAAGTTAAAGTATCAGTTAACTATATGAATCTCAAAAGACCATACAACATGACTATTATGGAAGTTTTTAAAATAAACCGAAAAGTTTGAATTTCCCATTAAAAGTAACAGAAGCACAGGACACCCAGTAGTGGTCTTAGAGATATAAAGATCAATATTTTTGGGTCTCCCCACAAATGAATTACTACAATGCTGGAGCAGAAAAGGATGTAACCAAAGTTCCAAACCAGTAAATATGTTGCGTCCAGCTTCGAAAATCAATGGATATAGAAGACTGCAAATATCTTCAGAGCTCTATTTCAATTAGAGACCCAATATGAGATCCAATGCTTAGCAGTCATTATGTTCAAAAAGAGAATTTTCAGCTCAAGGAAGATGTGTGGTAAACTACATTTTATATTTAAGCATCCAGCATAATCTTTCCCCAAAAATTTCTTCTAAAACATCTCAAAGCAATGTAATTTTAAGAAAAAAATCCACATAAAACTTTCTCAAGAGCTCAACAAAATGTCAGGCAGTGGATTTCTTCAATTTGAAAGGCACGACAAAAAAGTACTCAGTTTAGTCTTTATCCCATTTTCAGCACTTCACACTAGAAGATCCTCTAAGTGCAAGTTGCTTCAATTGAATTTCAGTAAATATAAATCAAATCCTACTGATCAGCTGTTCCTTTGTCAACACATAATTCCATCTATTTACATGTGTGAGGGAGCAACTATTTGATTAGCTACCGAGCTTTCAAAAAAGGGCAGCGCGGTGCACGACCCATCCCACGTTCATGCAAGGTGGGATGTAGGCACCCTACCCTGATACGAGTAACAGTTGCTGATTTCACGGCTCGACCCTGTGACCAATAGGCCATACGGAGAAAACTTTACCGTTGCTCCAAGGCTCCCCTTCGCTACCGGGCTTTCAGCGTTTATAAAAATGTCTGCATCTAGGACGTAATATGCTTCACTAAAAATAAGTTCTGATAAATCTTTTATTAAAATTTCTTTAATGCTTTCCTTATGATAGGTGTTGCTTGCTCCACATATCTTCATTTGACAAGCATAGACACTTTTTCAAATTAATCGAGCAAAAGGAAAAGAAAAAAAAAAGATCAAGAGATTCCTTAATAAGAAACAAAAAATACTTCAAAAATTTTATGATCAAGGAACAAAAAGCACCAACCTTGTTTGATACGGGACCTTGTGCAAGGTATGGCTTTTCATTCCGTAAATGATGGAAGCCATAGGCTACCTGTGCATCCATTCCTGCATTGAAAGTTAAAGATATAAGTTATTGCAAACTTATTTTAAATTCTCGCGAACCAAATAAAGGCAATAATGATTGTAACAACTGAGTGAATGATTCTAATTTCCTTTGTTGGTTATTCTGCCCTCGTTAGTTTGTCAATTAATATCTTTTCTCTCAAGGCAGAATAAGGTTTGGTGTGTAGACACCAAGAGCTGTTTCTTTCATTCCTGATTTAAATTATAAGAAGATTTTACAGATTAAAGATGCTGGTAAAGAAAAGGTAGTTACTAAGAAGGCAAAAAGAACATGGAACTCAGTTCCACCAGCAATTTGGGGCAGTGTGATAGAAAGAATACAGGAATTTGAAGCAAAAAGGAAAATGCTTAAACACAGGTCTATCTTTTTGTTGTCTTTTTGGTGCAGACCGGTACTTATACATGATATAAATGCTATTCTACATCGAATCACTGAGCTGCACTATCTGTAACATTTTATGCAGTAACTGCTTAGTGCTAGTTTAACATCAATAAAATACCTTATCAAAACAAAAACAAAAATTAAAAAAAAAAATTACAGATTGAAAGAAGAAATGGAGTTCCGGACAGGTTGTACTTAGATAAAGAAAACCAAAAGAAATCCCTTAAAGCCATAGGTTTCATTACTAAAAGATTTAAGCAAATTGCATCAGTTGACCATAAGAGAAGCATCAGCTGACCTTGAGATCTCTTGAATTACATATCTAAGCAAATTGCAGACATAAGAAAAGTGCTAACATAGCATTCATTCCGGCAAGGTTTTCACTCTTTAGCAAACAAACCAGTATCTATACATAAATAAATTGCTCACGTGCAGGTAAAAGTAAGTGTAGTAGAAAAGTCCAAATAAAATATCATAACAGATTCTAGAAAATGAAATACTGAGTAGAAGAATAAATCAAAATACTGTCTACATAAATCACCCTAAAAAAAGAGACTAGATTATGGGGCCTATAGCAAAATCATTTTGTGTAGATATTTGTAGAAGTTGTAGAAGCATCACCAAGTAAAGGCATTAAAGTCAGTTTAAACAGCACTAATTGATAAAGATGGAAAGAAGACATGAATAAGCACGTAGCTATGAAACATTATGGACTAGCTTTATAGGTTAAGATCTCAAAAGTTCACATAAATGATAATGATGTAGAGTATATACATGGCTTTTCCAAGATAGTACACAATTAATCAGGTATCATGCTCTCTTTCAATTTAAGCTATCAGTTAACTTAGATGAGTCTTGACAGTAAATTACTTCAATGACCTATTTAACATCATACCTATGCTAAAGTAGTTGTAGTATACTCCTTGATAGTTGGACAATTTCTTGGGCAACTCACCATCAATATCCAATTCCTGCACAACAAAACCACAGCCAAATCGGCAAAACAGAAAAGAAACGTTAGGTATGCTTATTATCTGCCATATTAAGGAAAAAGCAAAAACATAATATTAAATAAAATTCATTACAGCAATCTGTTGATTGAATGACCATTTGGCAAGTACACTTAATTGAAAATAACGAGGAAATAATGAAGAAAAATATTAGAGTAGCAGCAAACAACTAAGGCCCTCCATGAGCTGAATGCAGGAAACAGATACATGTAGTCAACCACAAAACAGTGGAACAATACTTATTCTAGTTGAGATCTAACACCAAGGTAATTAGAAAGCAAAAGTAATAAGGCATGTCCATACATCAGCTAAACAATTTGTAAAATGAATGTAGAGTGACCTGATCAAGAGATGCATCCTCAGTAGGTTTCAGAGAATGAGGTGTATCCAGTTTTTCCCCAGCGGGCATTGATATTACAAGATTCCAACTGCAAATGAATGCTGTTATTTCATTAAGCAGCTCAGAGTAAAACAAGCCACAAATTATTGAGATAGAAGTTGAAGAAGAAAGAAGAAATGAAATATATCCTTCCTAAAACTAATATTTCCTGCCGGTGCCAGCAATTCATCATTAAGTTTGCTAAAAGCTTGAGTTCATTAGGAGCATATTGACATCCTTTAACTGGTATTTTGAAACAGAATTTTACTTGCACAAGGAAATGGAGAAAAGGAAACATTGACAAGTAATAAAAGTTAAAACAAAGAAAAGGAAGCCATTCTTGTGCACCAAGGAGCAAATACAAGGAAATAGTAGCGCTTCAAAAAACTTGGTCGCAAATTTCAAATTTTAGGTGAATATTTTTTAACAGAGATTTCAGAAAGAAAAATCATAATGACAACACAGAACTTCAACAATCTTAAGCAATTGAATTGAATATCTTGTAAGTTTAAGCAGTATCATTATCATGAAACTTGAAAATATACTACCAAGAACTACGCAAAAGACATCACCTATCCAGATGGTTAATTGGACCTGTTGCAACTCTGTCAAGAATACTTTTTGTGGCTGACTTCCAGTTAAAAGGAAATGACCCACCCTGAAAAGAAGATTTTAAGGAAATTCAGAAAAGCTAGACAGAACAAGAACAAGAGCTGGAAAATTGATGCACATAGAAGCTTACCCAACCAAAACTCCTGGATAAGTCATTTCCTGTGCCAAGTGGGATAATTCCTGTTGGTGGAACTGGCTCTCGACCCTGTTTCTTAAGCTCTCCAAGGCAGCCAAGAATCCATCCAACAGTGCCATCACCTCCTGCTGCCTGCCAAACCAGATTTAATTAAACAGCTCCTCAAATAAACTATATCCTTTTCGCAATAGTTTCCCGATAACAAATCTAAAATGCCAAAAAAATGCACTTGGAATCTACTATTGAATAGTTGAAAAAGACTCCAAATGACATCCACAGCATATCCATACCACGATTCTTATCCTTTCACGAGTCACTTTTGCACAGCTGTCACCAAGAGCAGCAAATATCTCCAGGCAACTTAATCCATATTGAACAAACTCATGAGGCTTCACAACTGACAGGTCAAGAACCTGGCACATTTTAAAGTAAAGATACAGAAAAAGGGAAAAGAAAATCAATACCATTTGATACAGTATTTAAAATTCAACATAAATTTACACAATATTATTATCAAACTGAATGTTCTCATATAAACTACCAAATTACTCCAACAAGCTATCTCTCCCCCCCCCCCCAAAGGCAATGCCAGAACGGAAAAGTGCCATCAGAGAAACCACAAAGCTTAAAATTTAAACCAATAAGCAATCAGAGCCTTGACAAACTATATTCAAAAATAAACAACAGTCTTATTTAGTATATCAATATCTAAATTATATGCAACTCTCCTAACTTCCCATGACAGATAAGAATTCATTCGCATGTCATCTAACTGGTAAGTAGATAAACAGAAGATAGATAAGACAGTCAATCCCCGTTTTCTTTTGTCTTATTTTGCCACTTTGCCTTTTCACTGTGTTCTGGACTTTAACTTTTCCAAGACATAACCGTGTAAAATGTGTCTGGTATGGATATTAGTATATATGGAGTATTTTTTTTTTTTTGATAGGTAGGATATTAGTAGTTTGTATTAACCCTTAAAAAAATCCTAACCTACTAAAAGACGGACAAACCCGTGACCGGATTCAGGTAGCAAAGCTCATGTAAGATAGGCTGTCTAATAAATTGCACCTGAAGAATTTTAGACCCTCAATGTCTGTGTTCAGGTATCACATTCACAAAGCAAGCAGGACCATTAAGGAAAAGAAGTTTCAAGGAGCAAGAAAGATTAAAAGAATGTTTTAACTAGCATTAAATACTTGCAATGTTGTTCTTTTTTCTTTTCTTTTCTTTTCGTTTTTTGGCTTATAAGAGCTCCACCAAACTATAGTAGCATGGGCCAAAAAAGCACCAACGGTAGTGCATAATCCACGTCTACTCTTGTAACGATCCGGACGGACGTTTTGACTATTGCAATCCCGTTCTCCCATTTACTGCTCAAATTGTGAATTACAGTTGTTATTCGGCTTGCCGGAGTAATTGGTTTGGGTTCGGTGAGGTTTTGAAATGATTTGGAGCGCTTAGTTCCAAGGTTTAGAATTTAAGTTGAAAAGGTTGACCGGATGTTAACTTATATGTAACGACCCCGGAGAAATTTTGCTAAGAAAATTAAGGTTTGGTGGTACCGAGCTCGAACTTTTTGGGTTGAACAATACACCTATGTGTAAAGGAAAATTCTATCCGGAAATTGGTCATTTATGCGACCACTATGCGGTCGCAGAATCACTCTGCGGACTGCATAATGGTCGCAAAGTGGATCAGTAGAGGGGAAAAATTTGAGGAAAATCTGCGGTACACTATGCGACCACAGACCTGTTTTGCGGTGTATTATGCGACCACAGAACAAGTATGCGGACCGCATAATGACCGCAGAACAGGTCAGTAATGCCCAGCTTTGGAGGCCAAATTATGCGGCCGGAATGCGGACCGCATACCTGTTATGCGATTGCATATGTGACCGCATAACTGCGTCGGAGCTTCCATTCTTTCTAATTTTTGACCCGACCCAACTTCGATTTATAGCCCTTGAAGCTCATTTTTGAGCCAAAATCTGATATTTTAGAGAGAGGTGAGAGCATTTTAGAGAGAGAAAGTGAAGACCTAGTCATTTATCCATCAATTCTTGTTCAAGGTTTGAAGATTTCACAAGGATCTTGATAGGGATTCAAAGAGGTAACAATTTATTTCCCTAATTCTTCAATTTCGGATTTGGAGTAAAGATGGGTGATTAATAGTATTATTCGTGGGTGTAGAATATTATATATACATACCAATAAGGTTGTGGAAAGATTGTTAAGTTCAAATGGGTAAGGATTGGGTTGAAATTGGTAGAAATCTTCATAGACTTTAATTGAAGATTTGAGGTTCGAGTTGGTGTCGGATTTTGGTGAAATTTATATGGTTGGACTCATGGTTGGATGGGCGTTCATATTCTGTAACTTTTGTCGGGTTCCGAGACGTGGGCCCTACGGGTGATTTTTGAGTTAATTTCGAATTTTATTGGAAAAATTAGTATTTCCTTATGGAATTAATTGCAATAATTTGTATTGACTGATTCGAATTAATTATGGCTAGATACGAGGCTTTCGGAGACCAATTCTCGTGGCAAGGGCATAGCGGAATAAATAATTACACGGGTTAAGGTAAGTAACAATTATAAATCTGGTCCTGAGGGTATGAAACCCCGGATTTTGGTATCATGTGATTATTTTGGAGGTGGCGCACATGCTAGGTGACGGGCGTGTGGGCGTGTACCGAGGAGATTGTGACTTGGTCCGTCCCGGGAAACTGTAAAGTTGAATAATTTATTGTTAGCTATATGATCTCTTTATGTTGAAGAAATTTGACTATAAATCATGTTAGAAGTCATGCTTAGGCTATGTTATAATACTGTTGAGACCCGTAGAGGTCGCGTACTTGTTGAAGTATTTGCTAATTGTTGTCTTGTACTCAGTCATGATTTTTCTTGCGTATTATACCTCAGTCTTTCTGGATATTTGTTGATATACTATATTATCTTTGTGATTTCTGAGAGCCCGAGAGACTTGAGAGGTTGAGGACTGAGTAAGGCCGAGGGCCTATCGGTGAGGTAAGGATATTATGGCACGTGAGTTGTCCGTGCAGGATATTATAGCATGTGAGTTGTCTGTGCAGCACGTGAGTTATCTGTGCAGCACGTGAGTTGTCCATGCAGATTATGGCGCTTGGGTTGTAGGAGTCCCTCCGGAGTCTATACACACCCCCAGTGAGCGCGGGTACCCATTGAGTGTGAGTGCTGAGGGTTGAGAGCCGAGTGGTGGAGTTGTTGTGATGAGCTGAGTAACTGTTGCCTGAGAGGCTGTACTTGCTTTGCATTTGTTGTTGCACTTGGTTGCTATCTGTCATTATTGTGAAATCTCTAAAAGAATTTATATCCGGATTACTTGAAATTGAACTGTATAAAATTGATTTGACTTAAACTGCCGGATTTGAAAGCATGTCTATTCTTTGCTGGAACTACTGAAAGTGAACTATGACTGTGTAGCTCGTCATTATCTTCAGTTTCCTTAGTTATTATTGTTACTTGTTGAGTTGGTTGTACTCATCCTACACCCTGCACTTCGTGTGCAGATCCAGGTGTTCCTGCACTTCGTGTGCAGATCCAGATGTTCCTGAACATAGCGGGTGCTGATCATTTCGCGCAGTTGATTTTCAGGAGATTTTGAGGTAGCTGCCGTGTTCCGCAGACCTTGTCTCTCCTTCTCTATCTTCTTGTTTACTATATTTGGTCTCAGACTATTATAGACCGTATTTTCCAGATTTGTATTCATATTAGATACTCATGTACTCAGTGACACCAGGTTTTGGGGAGTGTTCGTATTTGTATTTGGAAAATTTTGTATTATATTTAAATATTATATTTTCAAACTTAAAAGGAAATGTGGCTAAGTGACATTAACGGTTTGCCTAGTATCGAGATAGGCGCCATCACGACGGGTGAGATTTTGGGTCGTGACAACTCTAAATTTGTTCAGCCATATAATGAACAACTTATATCATCTTGTTGTATTGTTTTCTGTTGTGGTA
Organism: Nicotiana tabacum; assembly: GCF_000715075.1. Taxonomy (NCBI): domain Eukaryota; kingdom Viridiplantae; phylum Streptophyta; class Magnoliopsida; order Solanales; family Solanaceae; genus Nicotiana; species Nicotiana tabacum. The sequence continues at coordinate 101,502,791 of NC_134100.1, read as the reverse complement.
TCAAATTGAAACGCATCCCTATACCAAACTTAATAAATGGTTGAAATATAACTGCTATGAAGCAGTTTAACACGAACTACTATCAGACTCAGTCTTGTATTCTGGACAAGGTTGCGAAAACTATCAAATGTAACTAGTTAATTTCCTGATTTCAACAGTGTGGATATAAACTTCGATGCACTTACTAGTAGCTGAATTTATAAAATGAAAACCAAGTTTTACACAAATGTTTGCTTTCGTGATTGCTCACTTTAGCTCTCCTACATACAGCATAGCCATGACAAATTTACAGCAGACCTACCCAAAAAGAGTTTTTCAAAACTTAAAAACATGTTGTTATAATTCAAGTAGAAATCATATCAGCACTAAAAAAAATTATAGCATACGCGCAAGCTGTTACAAATAAAAAATGTAAAATATAGTATAACAGGCATAATACACGTACACCCAATGTCCCAACTCAATAGTGCCCCTATCAGTTCCCAAAAGTTTGTTAAAAGAACCAAAAAAACTCTTTTTTCTTTTTCTTTTTTAAAACAAAAAGAAAAGAAGTGGAGAAGGAAGCCCTCATACAAAACAGTTGAAAGATTAAATTTGCATCACTTGCTTGTGTAATACTAGTAAAAAAAATTCATAACCATACAAGTTTTGGAGAACCTTTCAATTCCATAAAAATCATAACTTATATAGCTATAGTAAGAACTCCAGTTCCATATAGCTATAGTAAAAAGAGAAGCCTTTAACTGCAGAAAGGAGAGGAGAAATGATGACCTGTTGTTCACCCATGAGTTCCTGCAACCTAGCTTTAAGCTGTGGGCCATGTCTTCCACCACTTTTAGAATTAATGAAGACGACGATGGGCCCCTCCGGCGGCTGAGGAGGCTCGGCCCCGGGGGCATAAGCCGTGTCGAAATGTCGCTTTACAGTTTCAGCGTCTACATCCTTACTCTGTATAGCCTCCCTGACCGCCACCCTTAAATACTCAGGCATCGTGATCCTCCTCCGGAGCTCCTCCTTGGATATTCTAACTCCGGCCAAAGTAGAACCTCTTATCGACTCTACTACCGACGACCTCCCCGACGCCCTTCTCCGACTCTCCGCCGTCGAATCCATCACAAAGTACACGCACTTCCCTTATGAGTCTATAGTCAATTAGAATTGTGTAACGGAATCGGAATGGTAATAATAAATATAAGAGAGGATAGATATTTATTGTGATTTGTGAGAAAGGTCGAAGAATAAGAAGAGGAAAAGTATATATTCACAAAAAAAGAAGGCGCTAAAGGAAAATGCCAGAGAGCCGAGGGAATTTGTTGACTTTCAAAAAGTGGTTTCTACTGTTCCATATTTACCCCTAACAGTCACTTAAATTACTAGTTTGCCAGTGTCTTCTTAGAGGTTGCACCTCTTCGAAAGACGAAGGACGATTCGGCTTATAAAAGTATCGTTTGAAAAAGAAAACAAATCTCAATAGTTTTGTTTTATTTTATTTAAACTTAAAAAAATGGATAAAGAACATCATAAAAATAATCTGTATTTATTATAACTTGTGTACCTAGAAAAAAATTAAACATAGTTTACAATTTCAATCACACTTTGAATATTTTCATTGAATAGTAATACTTGTAAAGCATGGATATTTATGGATGCGCAAAGTATGAGTCATACTGTATGACTATTTTTTAAGTTTATTTGATTCCTCCTTTTTGCTCATTTTAAAGATTATTTGTTATTTTATTAGGCATATACTAATTAATCAAAGCACTAATAGAACTTAAGAGAGATTAGTGTTCCTCCATCAAAATGTCCTTAAATTTCAAAGGTCTTACAAAAACGTACAAAATTCCAAGGCTATAGTATGCTTTTGCATCAATTTTTGATGTAAAGTTGGCTAAGGTATTGTTACCCTAAAATTCAAGTAACAATTAAACTTATTTAGTGGTTTTTAAGGATATGTGATTTAATCCAATACCAATTGGCAAACAAGGAATTGAATAGATAATCTGAATAGTAAAATAAATCAAACCAGTGTTCAAGCAGCGCTTTCGACCTCGATTCGAAATGGTCTCGAGGTTGAGTAAGAAGAACAGTGAAGAATAGAGGATAAACAACGAGGAACAGTAATGGATAGTAAGTAAAGTAAAGAACATCATTTTTGTATATCTTTTTCAGTGAATCAATGCCCCTTACAAATGAATAGGGTCCCTCTTTATATAGTAGAGGAAACTTAAATAAGGTACAATTCTAATCACGAAAATAATTCCCATGATTGACGTCAATAACCGTTTGATTTAATCTGTTCCGAGATTTTCGCCAAGATCTTCGGTCGCCATTCCGTTATTATGCCTTACTCGAAGTCGGTCATGCTCGGTCTCGATGTTCAGCGAGCACTTCGATCTTCGTGCTCCGTACTTTGCCATTGAGCTAGAGTCCGATTTATTACGAGCTTACTCTCGAGTTGGCTCCTCGTGCCTATGAAATATGGCATGCCCGATTCGACCGTATACAGGTATATACTATAGATTAAACTAGTTAAAATGGTTTTGATTGTTGCTAGTTCCCTCCTTTCTAGCTCTTATTTACTCTCCCATACACAGGCATACACAGGCAGTTCTTTTGGCTATTTTGTAACCAATTATGCGACCGATATGCGGTCCGCATAACCATTATGCGGTCCGCATAACCATTATGCGGTCGCATATGCGACCGTAGAACCTGTTCCGGAGCTCCATTTTTGAGTTTTTAAAACCCGACCCTATTTCGTTAAATACACTCTTTGGGTCATTTTTGAGCTATTATCTGACATTTTAGAGTGAGAGAGTGTGCCCTAGAGTGAGAAGGTGTTCTCCAATAATTGTTCTTCAATGCTTGCCCAAGTTTTGGAAGATTGAGAAGGGAAACTCATTAGGTCTTCATCCTAGAGGTAAGAGTCTACACCCTAACCCTCAATTTTGAAATTTGTGTAGAAATGGATAATAAGCAAGATAATTTCTGGGCAAGAGGATTGGTTATTTTACATGCATGTGTTATCAAAGGGTGTAGAAAGATTGTTCAGCTAAAAATGGTAAAGGTTGGGTTGTGGGATGATGGAATCCTCCATAAAAGGACCTTGAACCTTAATGCACACCTAGTGTTTGATAAAATGCTCAAATGAGCTAGAACCATAATCATCTTCCTAATTGTGGTTCAATTTGTTATATTTCTAAAATAGATTGAAGTTGCTAAGAATTCCGGAATGCTTTAGAGTTTAAGGAAGCTCAATTGAGGTATGTTGGCTAAACTCTTCTTTAAGAGTTGGAATTCTCATTATCCTTGTGAGTTCCGAGATGTTGATTATAAATCGAGTATTCCGATAAGTTTTGTGATGAATATATATGTTCAATTCATATTTCAAATACTTTTATCATATTGCATTATAAATTGAGGATGCGTCCCAAACTATAGATTATGTATCCACATGTTATAATTTCTAGTCGTGATTTATGTGAAAGTTATTATGCCAAGTTATGTAGAGATTGTGATTGTGATACACCTCCACCCGTATACATTGGGGGTGAGGCGGCATGACCGCTTTGTGTGGGGATTATGGTATAGAGAGTGTGATTGTGATACACCTTCACCCGCATATAAATTGGGGTGAGGCGTCATGACCGCTTTGTGTAGAAATTATGGTATTGTGGGATTGCAACTCTACCCGCTTACATTGGGGTGAGGCGGTACGACCGCTTTGTGTATAGTTTTGGTATTGTTGTGGCACCACCACCCGCATACATTGGGGTGAGGCGGCATAGCCGCTTTGTGTAGGTTCTTGGTACTGTGGTTATACATCCACCCGCATACATTGAGGTGAGGCGGCAGGGCCGCTTGATTTGAGTTGTGGTATTAAACGTACACCTCCACCTGCATACATTGAGGTGAGGCGGCGGGGCCGCTTTGTGTGAAGATGGTTATAGAGGATCTCATCTTAAATCCTATAAATGTTGTTGATAGCTTTTAATAAGCTTGATATGGTTGAGACGGTTATCTATATTATACTATTGTCGCAGTGGTTCATCATAATTATCTTGTATTTCTAAATTCTTAAATTGGTGTTTAGTTTTCATACTAGTACTATTCGACAGTACTAACGTCCCTTTTGCCGGGGGCGCTGCATCTTTAAATGGATGCAGGTGGTTCCACAGCAGGAGACATTCATCAGTGATAGCAGTACACCTTCTTCCCAGCTAACTTGGTGAGCCCCACTTCATCCCGGGGTCATGTATCTTTTGATCTTTATGTATTATGATTGAGGTATAGCCGGGGCCTTATTGCCGGCATTATCATTGTACTCTTCTTTATCTATACAGGATCCGTAGACATAATGTGGGTTGTGTATTGGTGCTGGAAAAATAAAAACTATGTTATGTTGTGGACGTATTACTTGTCCATTTGAAACTTTAAAAATAATAAAACTATTGGAAATGAATTAGTATTGTAGACATGAAAACATCTTCGTCTAATTAATGATAATATGCATTATCTCTATTCATGGATGAGTTTGGGTAGAATGAAATCTAACAGGCTTGCTCGGTCAGGTTCACTCGGTTGAGCGCCGGCCGCGCTCTTCGATTTTGGGGTGTGAGAGCAGGTGCGGAGCTGTGCTGGGGCAAAGGGCATATGAATGTGCGAGGTATTGGCCGCACCTGTGAGACCGTAGATGCGGTGAAGCAGCCGCAGGTGCGGGAGTCACTGGGCAGAAGGGTTCTTTAAGAACGGGGATTTGGCCCATTTTCTTCCATTTTTCATTTGGTTGGGGCGATTTTGGAGAGATTCAAAGGGAGGTTTCCATCAAGCAACACATGGTAAGTGACTCCCATTTATTACAAGTTAAATACATGGTTTTTACATGGATTCAAGCATGAAAATTGATAGAAATTGTGGGATTTTGAAAGAAACCTAGAAAATGATATTTTTGGAGTTTGACCATGAAATTGGATATGGAATTGGGAATAAATTATATATTTTAGTTCGTAATGCTATGTGTAGTGTTTATCTTCAAAACTTTTCGGAATCCAGGCACATGGGCCGGAGGGTGATTTTATTGATTTTTCGAGTGGAGTTTTAAATTGTTGTAAATTGAAGTATAATGAATATTAGAACATACATTTATGGATTTGCGTATTTATTGACTAGTTTTGAAGCGACGGGTATCGGTTTGAGTTGTTGGAGAGGCTTTAGAGCAGGTTACAGGATTGCGGAGCGAGGTAAGTCTCCTTTCTAAACTTGTAAGAGGGAATTAACCCCATAGGTGAATCAAATTTTTATGTGCTTCTATTTGTGGGGGCTACGTACGCACGAGGTGACGAGAGTCCTTGCATAGCTACTATTATGCTTATGTCCGGGTAGTCTAGGACCATATCATATTGTACTTGTGATATTTGTGCCCTACTTGTTAATTTAATTATTTAAAACATTTAGAAGTTCGATAAAGGAATTGTAAAAAGGTTAAACTTCATTTACTTGACCGTTAAATGGGAATATGTAATTCTTGGAATATTTGCCCCTTAATAAATCTTGATTTGGTTGTTTAAATGTATTTTTTTTTTGTGGAGCGAGCTGAATGCCTCGGTAGCAGATAGATGCATCTATGGTTCGTGTCGTTCGACCCTCGGCAATGTACAATTTAAATATTTATGTTGGATCGGGTCGTACGATCTCGGCATGATTTGCGCATGATTGAACTGGTTACTTTGGAATTTATGATAATTGATATTGCTTCATTGGCATGAGATACAAATTGTTAAACGATGAAAAAAATAAATTTGGAAATTTCTTATTAACAAAAGAATTGTTTACTTATTTCATGATATTGAGCTTACAGCTGTTCTACGTAATCCATGCTTAATTATATCATTGGTATTTTATTTATAGCTCATATTAAGTATCGGAGTCGACCCCTCGTCACTACTTCTTCGAGGTTAGGCAGGATACTTATTGGGTACGCGTTGATCTACGTACCCATACTACACTTGCTGCATATTTTTCTGTGCAGGTACGTATAAGTCTAGTGGCCCCCTGTGGGCGCGGTTATCGCGGGGACTTAGGTGAGCTGCACTCTATACTATGACTCGCAGCCAGCAGAATCTCTTTCAGAGTATTTATATTTTTCTGTCCAATTTGTATTCTGGACAGATGCTGTATTTTATTTTACATTCCTAGCTGATACCCATGCACTTGTGACACCGGATTTTGGGGTGATTATAGGTTGTCCTGTATTGAAATTGTTAAAAATATTATTATTTACTCGGTAAAATTTCATCTTTTACTACTTAATTGAAGGAAATATGATTTTAAAAATACTAAAATGAGAACCAATTTAAGTATTTATTTTTGGCCTGCCTGACAGCGATGTCCGACGTTATCACAATCTTTAATGAATTTTGGATCGTGACACTAACTCCGCCCGCGGGTCAAAACTATTAAAGCTCCCTCTTTGTTTTTATTTGTTTTTTGTATTGGACTCTTTAGAACTGCCTATAGTTGGAGAGCCACGCTGTGTAACAATGACAGTTGTACTATCCGATGACCGATGTGATCTAATATTAACAATATTATTGTTATAAGCAAATAAAATAATAACAATAATAAACCTAGATTCCGAGACAAAAAGATAATGAAATTTATTGATCAACGTATGCAAGGGTGCTCCAGTAGATAGTTTCAACAACAATGGCAATATTGTAAAGTTATAAGTACTTCTTTAACTTCGAGATGGCGCGGCCGAACTGATAAATTAATGGGCCCACGCGGCAGTTGAACAAGTCTATTCGCATCCGTACAACTGAAAAAACCGGCCATGTGGTCGTCGTTGGACTGCTTAGCCACTAGGAACTGGGAAGCTTCTCCCTTGTTTAAGTGTCTTATTAGATTTAGACTGTCAGTTCTAGAATCTTGAACCAATTGACCGTAGCTTCGCGTTTGTGGTCTCCGCCACACTGCCATTCTACTGCGTCAACCGTACATTTTTATTTATAGATTTGTTTATTACTCCATTCAAATTAATATATCTTCATTAGTTTATATACCTATGACCTATCAAGAAAACGAATAGTGAATTACATTCGGTGTTCAAGAGTGCTTTAACTTTTTGTGTGAAAATGAACATCAATTCTAAACTTTCTTAAGATTGTGTTATTCCCGCCAATATTGTTGTATTTGTAAATAATAATTTTGTAAAATATAAGTTAGCGTAATAAAACAATAATTAATTCGAGCCCACTGAATTCACAGTGTTTCCTTAAGGAATTTAATCCTCTCCTAGTACCCAAGGTAATGGATTATTTCCTCCCAGGATAGAACGAATCACACACTGGTGTAGCGGTACTTCAAACCCCAGTGTTTCAGCGAACACAAAGTTCGGTAGCAAATCACACTTACAATTGCTTTGTTTGAAGTTAAAACAATGCAGAACGAAGGAGTAGAAACTCAGAAAATCGTATGAAAATGCTGAGAGGAAGCAGTGCAATGTATAGCCAAATATGTTGAGCGATTTTCAGTTTGTTTCTTGTGCGTTGTGTGTTGAGTGTCTTTCTTCAATATCTGCTGCTGCACATATATATAGCAGCCAGTGTTGAAGAAGACCAAACGTCCACCCTCCATGGTGGAGCAAGCATTAGCTTGTTTGTGGAGCAAGCACATTCATGTTTGTGGAGCAAGCACATTCATGGTGGGAAGAGCATTAGGCGGCTGCCAAATGGTCAATACACGGATTGGAAAATATCTGTTATAAATGCGGATAATCTTACGTTAATATTTACTATTAACAAATAAATTTGGTCTAAAAAATTAATCAATCAATCGATCATTTGACCAAATCCAAATCCAAATCCAAATCCGAAGCCGTAGCCGAAGCCGAGCCGAGCGAGTGACGACGACGACGGCGCGAGGCTTGCTTTCTTCTTAACTCTTTAAGAGCTACAAGAAGAGCAATTATATATATACCCACCAAAATCTCTTCCTCTTCCAATATGGGACAATGTCTCATTGTCAAGAGGGGGAAACTTAAAATTTTACTCAAAAATTTTATTTTTTCTCCATTTCCCATTCACCCTCATTTTAAGACTATTTCATCTTAAAAAATTAAAAAAAACTCAACAATCCCCCACATGAATGGGGAATGGCTATATCACGGAAGTATGCATGAAAAAAAAATGTGTGATTTACAAGCAAGGATTAATCGCATCTGGATAAGTAGGTTTCCCTTTGAACTTTCCGTAGTAAACTTATGTCGGATATACTCGGTCAATCGGTAGATTTGATATCTTTGAACCGTCGATCTTTGGTGTATACCTAGACAACCATAAGTCACACAATCAACCCTTAACCGTCTTTGGTTCTCACTGTTGTGTTCGTTTCAGCCATGAACACCGCCTGATTTCATAAGTGCATAGAAAACTGGCCTTACAAAGTTCTCCTTGAAACGGCTAACACTTTACACTTACATAGGTGATTCCTAAACGTGTCATCCTGTAGATACACTATTTAATATACCCCGTATCAAATTTAGAAATCATTAAAAAGCCTTAATGCTTTATCCTTGATACTGAACATTGTCTCATCACGAGAACGGACTAAAATTTTATTTGACAATGTTGAACCGTCATTAATGACTTTGTTTGATCTCCTTGAACCTAGATCTTGGGATCTCCAGTCTTCTAGGTAGAGTTACCGCCACAATGACTTGTTCTCGGCCATAGCCCCATTTCCCTTGATGATTTCTCAACTACCTCTCTAGTTAGGCCTTTTGTAAGTGGATCCGACATATTATCACTTGACTTTACATAGTCAATCGTGATAATTCCTCTAGAGAGTAATTGCCTAACGGTTTTATGTCTTCGTCGTATATGACGAGATTTACCGTTATACATAACGCTCCCAGCCCTTCCAATTGCCGCTTGACTATCACAATATATGCATATCGGTGCCAACGGTTTGGGCCAAAATGGAATGTCTTTCAAGAAATTTCGGAGCCATTCAGCTTCTTCACCGGCTTTATCTAAGGCTATGAATTCAGCCTCCATTGTAGAGCGAGCAATACATGTTTGTTTGGACGACTTCCAAGATACCGCTCCTCCACCAATAGTGAATACATATCCACTTGTGGACTTAGAATCAGTTGAACCGGTGATCCAATTTGCATCACAGTATCCCTCAATCACCGCAGGGAAATTACTGTAGTGCAATTCAAAGTTCTGGGTATGTTCTAAATATCCCAAAACTCGTTTCATTGCCATCCAATGATATTGGCCTGGATTGCTCGTATATCGACTCAGTTTACTTATAGCACAAGCTATATCTGGCCGTGTACAATTCATGATATACATTAAGCATCCCAACACACGAGCATAATCTAATTGTGATATGCTTTGGCCTTTGTTCTTTGCTAATGCAAGATTCACGTCAATTGGAGTCTTTGCTACTTTAAAGCCCAAGTGCTTGAATTTTTCAAGTACTGTCTTAATATAATGAGATTGTGACAATGCCAGACCTTGAGGAGTCTTATGGATCTTAATTCCCAGAATTAAATCAGCAACTCCCAAGTCTTTCATATCAAACTTGCTATTGAGCATACGCTTAGTAGCATTTATGTTGGCAATGTCATTACTCATTATCAGCATATCATCCACATATAGGCAAACAATGACTATGTGATTTGAAATATTTTTAATGTACACACATTTATCACATTCATTTATCTTAAAACCATTTGACAATATTGTTTGGTCAAATTTTGCATGCCATTGTTTGGGTGCTTGTTTTAGTCCGTAAAGACTTAACAAGTCTACATACCTTCTTTTCTTTATCTGGAATCACAAACCCTTCAGGTTGTTCCATGTAAATTTCTTCCTCCAACTCTCCATTTAAGAAGGTCGTCTTAACATCCATTTGATGAATTTCAAGACCATACACTGCAGCTAATGCTACTAACATCCGTATGGACGTAATTCTTGTAACTGGAGAGTATGTATCAAAGTAGTCTAGACCTTCTCGTTGTCTATACCCTTTGACTACGAGCCTTGCCTTGAATTTATCAATAGTGCCATCATCTTTGATTTTTCTCTTAAAAATTCATTTAGAACCCAAAGGTTTATTTTCAGGAGGAAGATCAACCAATTCCCATGTATGGTTGTTCAATATGGATTCTATTTCACTATTGACTGCCTCTTTCCAAAACAATGATTCCGAAGAAGTCATAGCTTCTTTAAATGTTTGAGGCTCATTCTCCAATAAGAAAGTCACAAAATCTGGTCCAAATGAAGTAGACGTTCTTTGACGTTTACTACGTCTTGGATTCTCCTGATTACATGTACTTTCTTTTGTTTCTTCCCGAGGTCGTTTAGATCCTTCACCAAATGACTCACATTCCTTTTTATACGGATATATATTTTCAAAGAACTCGGCATTATCTGATTCTATAACCATATTATTATGAATGTCGGGATTTTCTGATTTATGAACCAGAAATCGATATGCTTTACTATTTGTCGCATATCCTATGAAAACACAATCAACGGTTTTCGGTCCTATCTTTACCCTTTTAGGTTTAGGAACTTGCACTTTTGCCAAACACCCCCACACTTTAAAATAATTCAAGTTGGGCTTCCTTCCTTTCCATTTTTCATATGGAATGGATTGTGTTTTGCTATGGGGCACTCGATTTAATATTCGATTAGCCGTAAGAATGGCTTCCCCCCACAAGTTCTGTGGCAAACCAGAACTTATCAACAACGTATTCATCATCTCCTTTAATGTGCGATTCTTTCTTTCCGCAATCCCATTAGATTGGGGCGTGTAAGGGGCTGTTGTTTGATGAATAATTCCATATTCTAAACATATTTCTTTAAAAGGAGATTCATATTTACCACCCCTATCACTTCTTATCATTTTTACTTTCTTGTTAAGTTGCGTTTTAACTTCATTTTTGTATTGCCTGAATGCGTCTATTGCTTCATCTTTACTATTTAGTAAGTAAACATAGCAATATCGAGTACCATCGTCAATAAAAGTTATGAAATACTTCTTTCCACCGCGAGATGGTATTAACTTCATGTCACAAATATATGTGTGAATTAAGTCTAAAGGATTTGAATTCCTTTCAACTGACTTATAAGGATGTTTAACATACTTAGATTCCACACATGTTTGACATTTTGATTTTTCGCATTCAAACTTGGGCAGTACTTCCAAGTTAATCATTTTCCGCAAGGTTTTATAATTGATATGACCCAAACGTACATGCCATAAATCATTTGACTCAAGTAAGTAAGAAGAAGCTGAAATATTATTATTATTTTCAACAACCATTACATTTAGGTTGAAAAGGCCCTCGGTGAGGTAACATTTTCCTACAAATATTTCATTCTTACTTATAACAACCTTGTTGGACACAAAAATACACTTAAAACCGTGCTTAACAAGAAGTCCAGTAGAGATTAAATTCTTTCTCATTTCGGGAACATGAAGGACATTGTTCAAAGTCATGACCTTGCCAGAAGTCATTTTCAGAAATATCTTCCCATATCCTTTAACTTTTGCTGTTGAAGCATTTCCCATATAAACTGTCTCTACGGGTTCAGCAAGAGCATAAGTAGCAAAAGCTTCTCTAACTGCACAAACATGGCGAGTGGCTCCTGAATCAAACCACCACAGTTTAGGATTTTCCACCAAGTTACATTTAGAAAGCATGGCACACAAGTTATCAACATCATCATGGTTTACTACCATGTTTGCTTGAACCCTTTTCTTGTCTTTCTTCGGAGCACGACACTCCGTAGATTTGTGTCCGATTTTCCCACAGTTGTAGCAGTTTCCACTGAACCGCTTCTTGGTTGGGTTGTATTTCGGACCAGAAGCCTTCTTCCTCTTTTTGTTAGCTTCAACAATATTTGCTCCCATTATTGTTGAATTTTCACGGCCTCTCCTTTCAGCAGCTTTATTGTCCTCTTCGATTCTCAACCGAACAATGAGATCTTCAAGGGACATTTCCTTTCGTTTGTGTTTCAAATAATTTTTGAAGTCCTTCCACAACGGAGGCAACTTCTCAATCATTGCTGCTACTTGAAATGCTTCGTTGATGACAAGACCTTCAGCAAGTAGATCATGAATAATCACTTGCAATTCCTGGACTTGGGTAATAACAGATTTGCTATCTACCATTTTGTAGTCCAAAAATTTTGCGGCAACGAATTTCTTCATCCCGGCATCTTCAGTTTTATATTTCTTTTCAAGCGCATTCCACAATTCTTTTGAGGTCTCCACGCTACTGTATACATTATACAGATTATCATCCAGTCCGCTAAGAATATAATTCTTGCATAAAAAATCAGAATGCTTCCACGCTTCAATCACGAAAAAGCGTTCATTCTCTGGAGTTTTATCTGGCAGATCAGGAATATCTTCCTTGATGAACTTCTGTAGACATAACGTAGTTAGATAGAAGAACATCTTCTGCTGCCAGCGCTTGAAATCAATCCCGGAAAATTTTTTAGGTTTTTCTGTCGGTGCCAACGCCGGTGTTCGGCTTGTCGATGCGTTGGCAGTCACCATCGGAACAGCTTGGTTTTCGCTTTCAGTCATCATTTTTTCTGTAAAAGAATGATACGAACAAACGTTTAATACACGTTTTCAAATAGGAGTAAAAATCACGTAGATTTTAATCTCCAACAAAACGCCACGAAGGCTTTACTCTCCAAAACGGGAGTACTCAAAACCACAAAGGTTTTAGTTTGCAGAATAATAAGAATAACATAAATACAGAAATAAATATTAAATTCTTTAAGATTGTTATTCCCGTCAATATTGCTGTATTTGTAAATAATAATTCTGCAAAATATAAGTTAGTATAATGAATAAATAATTAATTCGAGCCCACTGAATTCACAGTGTTTCCTTAAGGAATTTAATCCCCTCCTAGTACCCAAGGTAATGGATTATTTCCTCCCAAGATAGAATGAAACACACACTGGTGTAGCGGTACTTCAAACCCCAGTGTTTCAGCGAACACAAAGTTCGGTAGCAAATCACACTTACAATTGCTTTGTTTGAAGTTAAAACAATGCAGAACGAAGGAGTAGAAACTCAGAAAATCGTATGAAAATGCTGAGAGGAAGCAGTGCAATGTATAGCCAAATATGTTGAGCGATTTTCAGTTTGTTTCTTGTGCGTTGTATGTTGAGTGTCTTTATTCAATATCTGCTGCACATATATATAGCAGCCAGTGTTGAAGAAGACCAAACGTCCACCCTCCATGGTGGAGCAAGCATTAGCTTGTTTGTGGAGCAAGCACATTCATGTTTGTGGAGCAAGCACATTCATGGTGGGAAGAGCATTAGGCGGCTGCCAAATGGTCAATACACGGATTGGAAAATATCCGTTATAAATGCGGATAATCTTACGTTAATATTTACTATTAACAAATAAATTTGGTCCAAAAAATTAATCAATCAATCGATCATTTGACCAAATCCAAATCCAAATCCGAATCCGAAGCCGAAGCCGTAGCCGAAGCCGAGCCGAGCGAGCGACGACGACGACGGCGCGAGGCTTGCTTTCTTCTTAACTCTTTAAGAGCTACAAGAAGAGCAATTATATATATACCCACCAAAAATCTCTTCCTCTTCCAATATGGGACAATGTCTCATTGTCAAGAGGGAAAACTTAAAATTTTACTCAAAAATTTTATTTTCCCTCCATTTTCCATTCACCCTCATTTTAAGACTATTTCATCTTAAAAAATAAAAATAAAAAACTCAACAGATTGTTTACCCAGAAAAAATAGATGACAATTGAATTGTACGCGATTTTAAGAATATGTGATTTTAATTCAATACGAATGATTAATGACGTTAGAAAAGCATTAAAGAATAGAATAAATAACCAAACTAATGATAATACTGAATCCGAGCTCGGTTCAAGGCTTAACAAGAAGCTCGCCTTCGGTTCCGGACCGGTGCTTATGAAGAACTTATGAACCAGAAACAAGAACTTCCAATACAACAACAACAACAACCCAGTAAAATTTCATTAATGGGGTCTGGGGAGGGTAGTGTGTACATAAATCTTATCCCTACCCCGAAGGAATAGAGATGCTGTTTCTGAAAGACCCTCGGCTCAAGAAAATAAAAAGACAAAAGGAGACAATATTAGTATCACCACATCGATCATAGGAAAAATAAGAACACCATGAAATTCAGAAGAAAGATGCAAAGCAAAACCGATAGCTTGTAAATAGGTCATGTACTGAAAAACAAAATAGTAAGACACAACATTGCCACTAGCTATCTTAGACAAAAACACTACCTGGCTAGTTTCACAATGGTACGCAGTAAGGCAAGACTCAATTACCTCCTAACCTACAACCCTAATACTCAACCTTCACATCTTCCTATCAAGTGTTATGTCCTCGGAATCTGGAGTCTTGCCATATCCTGCCTGATCACCTCTCTCTAATATTTCTTAGGCCGCCCTCTACCTCTTCTCGTGCCCTCCACAACCAGCCACTCACACCTCCGTACCGGAGCATCTGGGCTTCTCCTCTGAACATGTCTGAACTATCTAAGCCTCGTTTCCCACAACTTGTCATCAATGGGAGCCACGTGCACCTTCTCCCGAATATCATAATTCCTAATCTTATCTATCGTAGTGTGCCCGCACATCCACCTCAACATCCTCATTTCTGCTACTTTCATCTTCTGGATATGTAAGTACTTAACGGGCCAACACTCAGCCCCATACATCATGGCCGGTCTAACCACAACTTTATAGACCGACCATGATGTAGAGAAAAATAGACGTATATTGCATTGGTATACGTGTTACAATGTGTCTAATAAATAATTAGCTTCCCCTTTATATAGTAGGGGAGTTTTACCCTAGGTACAATTCTAAGAAAGGTAAAAATATTCCTTTTCTCTATCGCTGATTTTTCGCTGATACGGACCGAGATACACGCTGTGATATCCGGTTAGGCACGGATATCACAGCCCTTTGGTAATCGTGTATGGTTGCTCGGTAATGCTCTCCGAGGTCTTGGGACTAGAATCGGACCCGGAGCACGTGGTCTCGATGGCTCCGAGGGTAAGTGTTTTGCTCGGACCGTGATACGAGAGGCTCCTGGCTTTGATTCCGATTCTTTACAGTCACATCCTTACTCCGTTTCTCTCACCGGGAAATCGGGGTGCTCATTAGACTCGGCTTTACCCTTATACAAAGATAAATTTTAAATATTTCAAAACACTGCATATATCGTAAAAATTATTTAAAGATTTGAAATTTCTAGTTGAAAATCTTGATTCGATTTATAGTAGTTTTTTATTTTAAAATATGTAACGTTTATTCAAAAAACTTAAAGAATCTATGTCTAAATTCACACTTAAAATAGAGTGCTTTGACTCTCGAACTTAGAACCTTGCCACATAAAATGAAATAGAGGGAGTATCATGACATTAAACCACAAAACTCATGTTAATTCGATAATTATACCTCTAATGCCTTTACATGTCCTTACTTTTGCTTGAGTTTTGAAAGAAAACGGAAATTTTGTGAAGCACTCTATTTTAGGTTAAGCTAACATGTATCTAATTATCACTATATGTATGAAGTTTTTACTCAACTTCAATATTTTAGGGAGCCAAGTCCCTCTCAACAAGAGCTTGGTTGCCTGAAAAATGCTTTTTCACAACGTGAGTCGTTATATGGCGCTATCAATTAAGCATGCATATATTAAAGGAAGCATTGAATAAACCAACAACTCTAAGCAATTACTTGGCTGAAGATGTATCTACTCTTCATGTGGGATGTTTGCAATCACAAAATGGTGAAGGATGTCACATGTCACTGCCATAAAAACATTATACCAATTACCAGCAACCACAACACACAATTAATGAAGTGAGATAGATGTTATTTCATTTTGTCCTTTGTAAGGGACCCAGATCATTTAAAGAAGAAGAGTAAAATTTGTGTTCCAAACATCTCTCGGATACACATTTTTGGAACCAAGCTTTAGTTCCCACTAAGATCAGTGCAGTTGGACGAGCTGTATATGCGAAGCTACAGACTCTAGCATAATTTCTTTGAACTTGGCCTTTCAATATTAATTTCTGAAGTTGTAGAACTGTTTAGTGCGATTTATATAGAAAGCCACATTGTATTGGAGCATTTGGACATACACTGCACTTTAATTTGCTTACGATATATGTATGTATTAAAATGGTTATCATGAATTACAGTTCTAGACTTCTAGTACACTCCAAGTGGATATTGCATGGTTGCATGTACACATGGAAGCTCTATTTTAACGTATTACTATTAGCATGCAATGGCACACTCACACTCATAGACGGATGGATGATTTTAAATTGATGTGTTTAACCGTTTGGTTCTTATAACTGAACCTATATACACTTATGAAATTATGAGTTCAGACTCTAATATTTAATAAAATTTTAGTATTTTTTTAACTGTGTCAAAAACACTAAGTTTAGATGAACCCGACATGCGTACTCTACATCCCCACTGCTCACATTGGCCATTTAGGTATATATAACTTAAATAGCAGTCGGTGTTTCTTTTCGCAAGTCTCTTAGGCAACACTCTATGCACAAAGTATCTGGGCTGAGCTACTCTAAACATTTAATAAGCATCAAACTATTCCAGCTGTCTCTGGATCGGAAAGGTCCACATTTAGTTATCACATTTAATTTAATTAAAACCACTTATTGGTTTCCTCCCCCTCGCCCTCCTTTTATCTTGGCATTAATTATGGGCAGATCTAGCTCACAACATATGGATTCATATGAACCCAGTAAATTTGCTGTAGACTCTTTTTATGTGTTAAATTTACTAGAAAATTTCGACCTTGAATTCACAAAGTTTAAATTTTGAACCCATCTTTACATGAATACCACTTGGAGTTGGAGGAGAAGTGTTGATACTATTTAGAACGAGAATATAACAGTTAATACCTACGCTCTTACCAGAGTAGAAAGAATTCATTTTGGTAACTGATATATATACCTCTTGGTGGCTTAATTCCAAGAACTCAGAAAGATATTATCAAACTCTATTGAATTGAAAACATTAATGCATGCCCTCGTTCAGAATGATAAACGTGCACATATTTTTCACCGGAAATAATAGCCTCTCGCTTCCTAGTGAATGAACAATACATCAGCTAAAATTTTGGAACTAAGCAGCAGTGCACAAAGAACCATGTGTAACCTAACATGGCTGCTTCTTTTATGAATCACCAAAACTCTTTCTATATAGCATACCTGTGGAACGTAGGGATTGAATCTCAATCCAAGAGACATCACAAGCTCCTCTGCAATTTGGGGCCACTTTATTTCCGGATATGCAGCCATGCGTGCATTATAGTTTCCAACTGTACCTGCAAACTTCCCCAGCATCTCAATTTGAGAGATATCTCGCCTTTCCCTACTTAATCGATAAGCAAAAATTGCCATTTCCTTTCCGAGTGTGGTGGGTGAAGCAGGCTACAATGCAGAAAGGCAATTCTTGAAGATTACACTTGTCAAAAACCTCTGTGCAAAGCAAACTATACTCCATGGTATTTCATAAATGAAAGCACAACATTTTTTTCCCTAAATAAACTTAAGCACTATCGTAAAGCTTCTCCCAAATGCACCTAAATGAGAAATCATACACATAAATCTACCTGTCCATGTGTGCGAGAAAGCATGGGGACAGAAGAATTTGTTGTAGCCACGCTACAGATTGCAGCAATTAGTTCATCCATGACGGGCAAGATGACCTCGCTCAAAGCTTCTTTCAGCATCAGTGCATGGGCAAGGTTGTTGATGTCCTCAGATGTACAAGCAAAGTGGAAAAACTCAAGCACCTACCACAAAAATAAGACAAGAAGAAGAATAAGCAGAAATGCATGGTGTTGGTCAACGATAGAGAGATTATGTGTACTTTTTAAAAAATTTCTTTTCCCACTTGATTGAATGGCATGGAAATTTACTATAGTGTAATGCAAGACGTGCTAGAGAAACTATATATACCTTGACTATCTCTGGATGTGATTGGCATCTTTGTTTCAGGAAGTACTCCACTGCTTTCACATCATGATTTGTGACTTTCTCAATTTTCTAAACTTCCAGTGCATCATCCACGCTAAATTCATCAATCAAGTTTTGCAGAAAAGACTGAGCTCCTTCAGAGAAGCATGGAAATTCAATGATTTGAGGGATTTGGGAAAGCTTCAACAACCATTTAATCTAACAGATAGTTAAACGTCAAAATATCCTTTTCCTGTTTCCCACCAATGTGGAAAAGTATGAAAGGTAAGAAGAAACAGAAAAAGACAACTTCAATTAGAATAAATTGGAATACACTTTTGGACCCGTCATCATAGAATGCACAGATTATGCATGACGATAGAGCAAAATATATTACCATGACTATTGATGACATTCCACTGCATCATCACACCTTTCTATTAACAAGTACCAACCTTCACATAACATTAGTTCTGTAGGTACCACTACGTGAACTAATAGATAATTTCAGTTCATCGGGCTTTCACAGTTGAGTTGTCAATAAATCTGCATTACCCTTCAAAGAATCTGAAATTCTGAATACCTTTTTAAATAGTGTTGCTTTACAGAGTAGAGTCTAATACTAGTTAGAACTATGGTAAGTGCTCTTTGCAAGATTGTGTGAAATAGACTTTACATCTTCCTTCTCTTGCAAAAACACTTTGTATTGCATTGCTCTACAAAACATTAACTCACAAAAAGCAGCATGTGGAACCAAAAGCACTTTGTATTAGCTGAAAATAATTTTCTAAAATCTAGGAACCGAATTCCTAAGAAAGAAAAGACTTGTTTCAGGCATTAGAGACAGCATAGGCAAATCCTTTCTTCCCTTCCCCCCTATGCAACATCAAAATCAGCTTTTTCAGAAATGCAACAGCAGTAGAGTAAATTGCCGAACAGACATACCTCAACCAAAACTCTGAATCGAATTAAGCCGTATTCGCTAAAAAATGGAGCCAATTCCTTGACTTTACCCCAATAACGACCATCCAATGGGCACAGAGCAGATAAACTTGAGAGTTCCAGATCATGAGAGAGATCTGAAGACATCCTTTTGGCCTGAGAAATAGAAAGCTCCTTTATCAAGTTGTCCATCAAGAAATGGAAACTGGTGGTTCCATAAACCAACAAAAGAAAAGGTGATCTCAGTGTTATTCATTGCATCTACTTTATATTCATGATATTACAAAAACCAATCAGCTAGAGAAACATTTTTCGAAAGTCATCTACACTATCATTAGTATCATAGCAATTTTATGCTTCATATATAGGTTTTGCAGTAAACTAGTATATCTCTTCTTGTTTGTGCAGTGCTTAACTCCAATAAATGATAACAGCTCTTACATTATCAATTTCCATAAAGCATGATGATAACAAGATCGTAGCAAAATGTTTCCGTGAAAGCATCTGAAATTGTTCATCTTCTTCCAGCTTAGAACTTTATAAGTTAAGAAGCAAGGAACAATAGAATCTTATCTTTGTAACATGAATGTCAGTAGGTTGTGAATTTGGAGATATCCTGAGGTATTTAGTCAGCTAAGTAGCAAATGTAGGTAAAAGATATATAAACATTTTGAAAAATGGTTGTACTAGATAAAAATGTGAACTTTGACGTTTATGACAAGCGTGCTAGCTAATTCTTGAAATTTGTCCTTATATAATTCCACTAGCATTTCAATTTCTTCTACTAGAGCTCAAACGGCTTGGCGCCCAAAAAAAAAAAAAAAAAATACCCAAGCCTTTCTAATATCAAGAATTCCCCTTTATTGCAAATTACACATATTACTAACATCAAAACCAATAAAACTTAAGAAAAGTTGCTGAATTTGAAGTAGGAATTCTTTCATCCAGTTATCTCATAACGAAGACCCACTAAGGAAAAACAGGTCGCCTTTTCTGAAATTTTTAAGGAACTAATATTCCCTATAATGGCTGCCCTACAACAGCAGTCTTTCCTAGTGGGGAGCGAAACTTTAGAGCGATAGAGGGAAGGACTTGAAACATTAATAAACTTGTATACGGTCGAAACCGATTTCGGTCTTCGTACGACTGGTCGAGATGGGAACATAATGGACCAAAGAGCGCCGAAGAGCGTCTTCATAATTTCGGGATAAGATCCGAAGCCGGGTTATCGAGCTTCGAGATTTTAGGGACCGATCAATACCGAGCTCGAAGTTATTATCGAGCTCAAATCCAAATCGAACCATGATGCGAAGCAACGTTATCGAGCTTGAGAGCCAAAGACCGACCAATGCTGAGCCCGAATCAATATCGGACCCCGAGTCAAAACCGAGCTCGAATCAATATTGAGCTCGATTCAGTATCGAGCTGGAGTCAATATCGAGCCTCTAGACAAGAGCCGTTACAGCCGCACTAAGGGAGAGAATCTCGGCACGAAAAAGGAAAAAGTTGATTTATCATGGTTCCCCACTATATATTTTTAATTATACCTAAAGTAGGATCCCCCACTATAAGAGGGATATCTATTATCTCTGTAAAGGCACAACGATTGAGGCATTAAAAATACCATAACTCAGATACTGTGCATATGCTCCATATCGAGAGATTATCATTTCGAGTTTTATACATTATTTTCATCTGGCTTATTCATAAATCATCTTCCCTTAAACCTCGTTAGTATTTTCATTTTTGACAGTCAATACTCGATACTTTCGCTTATACGATTTGTATTAAGATATACCACGTACCCTTGGAACTACGTACAAATTCAACTCTATCCGTTTTTCGGGTAAACAGTTTGGCGCTCACGTGGGGCTAAGGATAACAATGGTTATTTGATACGAATCTGCAAAACACACCATTTTACGTTTGTTGTTGAAAATGTCTTTGATTTCGGATTAGCAACGACGAACTCTCAATTAATGGCCTTACCTATCGACAACGAAGCTGGCATTCAAGGTGAGAACAACAACTTGACGCCCAGGGCCGAAAGACTGCTTGTCGATACTGTTGGGGCTCGAGTCGAAATACCATTAGACATTAATTCGCATGTAGCCATTGAGGCAAACCAACATTCTGAACCTGAAAATAACATTCATGGTGGTACTCGATCTGCAGCTCGAGACACCCATAACGTTGAGAAAAACAGAATCAGCTTGCGTATGATTTTTGAAATGTTGCAGGCTCAACAAGTAGCGATAGCTCAGTTGCAGAGTCAAACCCAGATACCGAACAGGCCGGAGCCCAGTCCACCCCGAGAAGTCACCCACAAAACGGAGCCAGCTATAGTAAGGTCAAATGAGCAAGAATCGGGTACTAATCCCGAAATTACTAAGATGTTCGAAGAACTGACCAAACGAATAGAATCAGGAGAAAGCAAGATCGAGGCAAACGATAAAAAGGTAGAAACGTATAACTCCAGGGTCGATCAGATCCTGGGGGCACCACCAGTGTTGAGGGGTTTGGATTCCAAACATTTCGTGCAAAAGCCTTTTCCACCAAGTGCAGCTCCAAAACCGATCCCCAAAAAATTTCGCATGCCCGATATTCATAAATATAATGGAACGACCGACCCCAACGAATATGTCACCTCTTATACATGTGCCATTAAAGGGAATCACCTAGAAGATGATGAGATCGAATCTGTACTGTTAAAAAAATTCAGAGAGACCCTTTCAAAGGGAGCAATAATTTGGTATCACAACCTGCCACCAAACTCCATCGACTCATTCGCCATGTTAGCAGATTCTTTCGTAAAGGCACACGCAGGGGCCATAAAGGTTGCAATGAGAAAATCAGACCTTTTCAAGGTGAGACAAAGGGGTAATGAAATGCTGAGGGAGTTCGTGTCTCGATTTCAAATAGAACGCATGGAATTGCCACCGGTCACAAATGATTGGACCGTTCAAGCTTTTCACCCAAGGGTTGAACGAGCGGAGTTCGATAGCATCACGTCAGTTGAAACAAAGTTTGATCGAGTATCCGGCCGTAAACTGGGTAGATGTGCACAACCGATATCAATCGAAGATCAGGGTTGAAGACGACCAACTAGGGGCCCCTTCCGGTTCAGTACATCCAAACAGGTCGGTAGTCAAAAACCAGAGGGACATCGACATGGAGCCAAGGTCGAACAGAGACCGATATCAACCATATAACGAAGATTGAAGGAACAATGGTTCAGGATGCAATTCCGCCTGGAACAATCGAAGAAGTGATCGAGGACAGAGTTCTCGGGGACTTATGAGCAAAAGTGGTTTTGACAAGTATGCCGATCCCACAGAGGCACCTCGGTTATCGGAATATAAGTTTAGCATCGATGCATCGGACATTGTATCGGCAATTGGAAGGATCAAAGATGCTAGGTGGCCCATACCCATACAGACCGATCCTTCCCCAAAAAACCTAAATTTGATGTGCAAGTATCATGGCATGCATGGTCACAAGATCGAGGATTGCAGACAATTAAGGGAGGAGGTAGGCCGTCTATTCAACAAGGGCCACCTTCGAGAGTTCCTCAGCGATCGAGCTAAGAATCATTCAGAGAAAGAGACGCCAACAAGAAAAATGAACAGGAGGAACCCTAACATGTCATTCATATGATCGTCGGTGGGGTCGACATTCCACATGGACCCATGTTCAAACACACTAAGGTATCAACCACTAGGGAAAACGAACCCGAGATTATATGCCCGAAGGCACTTTGTCATTCAATAACGAAGAAGCAGAAGGCATTTCTCAGCCCCACAGCGACGCTTTGGTAATTTCTATCTTATTAAATAAAGTTCAAGTTAAGCGTATTTTAGTGGATCCAGGTAGTTTGGCGAATATCATCTGATCGAGGGTCGTGGAACAACTCGGCCTACAGAATCAAATCGTGCCCACAATTCGGGTTTTAAACGGCTTCAATATGGCCAGTGAAACAACTAAAGGGGAGATTATTCTACCGGTGAACGTGGCCGGAACAATTCAAGATACCAAGTTCTACGTAATCGAGGGTTACATGAGGTACAATGCCCTGCTCGAAAGGCCTTGGATCCACAGTATGAGGGCAGCCCCTTCGACCCTCCACCAAGTGATGAAATTTTCGACGTCGAACGGTGTAAAAACAGTATACGGGGAGCAACATGCTGCAAAGGAAATGTTTGCAGTCGATGAGGTAACACTGATATCGACACTATCAACCTCAGAAAGGTCGATCATCAAAGGTAAAGAGGAAGTCAAATAGCAATCACAAACATCAGCCTCGACCGAATCGGGGAAGCAGGAGATAGAAGAAGAAGAGGAGGATTTTCTGACCCCTCGAACTTGTATTGTTCCCGAAGGTTCCAACGCCACCAAATCAACGATCGAAGAGCTGGAACAAGTTATATTGATCGAGTACCTGCCCGAGCGAAAGGTATACCTGGGAACGGGATTAACCCCCGAACTCAGGAAAAGGCTTATCTAATTTCTTATTGATAACATAGATTGTTTTGCTTGGTCCCATTTAGACATGACAGGGATCCCACCCGAGATAAACGACGCATCGGTTAAGCCTGGACCTCGAGTTCAAACCGGTGAAGCAATAGAGGAGACCCCAGTCCGAGATAAAGCATGCATTCATAAAGGATGAGGTAACTAAACTTCTCAAAATAGGGTCCATTCGGGAGGTGAAATATCCCGAATAGTTAGCCAATATAGTTGTAGTTCCTAAAAAAGGGAACAAACTTAGAATGTGTCTAGATTATAAGGATTTAAACAAGGCGTGCCCCAAAGATTCTTTTCCATTGCGTAACATCGATCGCATGATCGATGCCACGGCTGGCCACGGGATCCTTACTTTTCTCGATGCCTATTCCGGGTACAATCAAATCCAAATAAACCCAGAGGACCGAGAAACGACTTCATTTGTCACCAAGTATGGAACCTATTGTTATAATGTAATGCCCTTCGGGCTAAAAAATGCAGGAGCTACTTACCAATGCCTAGTAAATAAAATGTTCGAAGAACAAATAGGTAAATCAATGGAAGTTTATATTAACGACATGCTAGTTAAGTCCCTGCGCACAGAGGACCATTTGGTTCATTTGCAGGAAACGTTCGACATTTTAAGGAAATACAACATGAAGCTCAACCCCGAGAAATGTGCTTTAGGGGTCGGTTCGGGCAAGTTCCTTGGCTTCATGGTATCGAATCGGGGGATCGAGATCAACCCCGATAAAATCAAGGCCATCAAAGACATCACCATCGTGGATAGTGTAAAAGTCATACAGAAGCTAACCGGACGGATAACTGCCTTAGTCCGATTCATTTCGAGGTCATCGAATTGAAGCCACCAATTTTTCTCTCTACTCAAAAAGAAGAACGATTTTACTTGGACCCCAGAATGCCAACAGGCATTAGAAGAGTTGAAGCGATACCTATCGAGCCCACCACTGCTTCACACTCCGGAGGCAGATGAGAAACTTTACTTGTACTTGGCAGTATCAGAAATAGCGGTGAGTGGTGTCCTAGTTCGAGAAGCGCAAGGTACGCAATTTTCCGTTTATTATAAGTTGAACTTTAGGGAAAGCAGAAACTAGGTATCCGCACTTAGAGAAATTGGCACTTGCACTGATAAGCGCCTCTAGAAAGTTAAGACCATACTTTTAATGTCACCTCATATGCGTATTGACCACTTACCTACTTCGGAATATTTTTCACAAGCCCGAACTATCGGGCCGATTGGCTAAATGGTCCATCGAACTCAGTGGGTACGATATCGAATATCAACCCCGGATGACCATCAAGTCTCAAATTTTAGCGTACTTCGTAGCCGATTCACGCCAACCCTCGTACCCGAAGTGGAAAAGGAACTCTTGTTAAAATCGGGTACATCATTGGGGGTATGGACCCTCTTCACAGACGGTACTTCGAATGTGAAGGGGTCCGGGCTAGGAATCATTTTGAAGCTGCCCACGGGTAGCACTATCAGGCAATCTATCAAAACTTCTAGGTTGACTAACAATGAGGCCGAGTATGAGGCCATGATTACAGGTCTCGAACTAGCCAAAATCTTGGGAGCAGAGGTCATTGAAGCCAAGTGTAACTCTTTACTGGTGGTAAACCAAGTAAACAAAACCTTCGAAGTTCGAGAGGATAGAATGCAAAGGTATTTGGACAAACTGCAGGTAACTTTGCACCATTTTAAAGAATGGACTTTACAGCATGTACCTCGAGAACAAAACAATGAGGCCGACGCACTTGCAAATTTGGGGTCGTCGGTCGAGGAAGACGAGATCAGCTCGGGGACTATCGTTCAACTCTCGAAATCCGTGATCGAGGAAGGTCATGCCGAGATAAACTCTACAAGCTTAACATGGGATTGGAGGAATAAATATATTGAATACTTGAAGAACGGAAAGCTCCCATCGGACCCTAAAGAGTCGAGGACCCTACAAACCAAAGCTGCTCGATTCAGATTGGCTGAAGATGGAACATTATACAGAAGGACATTCGATGGACCATTGGCAGTATGCTTAGGACCAGGAGATACCGATTACGTTTTACGAGAGGTCCATGAAGGCACTTGTGGGAACCACTCCGGCGCCGAATCACTCGTTAATTTGTTCGAAAATGTGATAAATGTCAAAGGTTTGCACCGATGATTCATCGGCCTGGAGAACAACTTCATTCAGTCCTATCCCCATGACCATTCATGAAATGGGGGATGGACATCGTCGGCCCTCTACCGTCGGCCTCAGGTAAAGCTAAGTTCATTTTATTTATGACTGACTATTTCTCTAAATAGGTTGAAGCACAGGCGTTCGAGAAAGTGAGAGAGAAAGAGGTTATAGACTTCATCTGGGATCACATCGTATGTCGATTTGGGATACCCCCGAAATAGTGTGTGACAATGGAAAATAATTTATCGGCAGCAAGGTGACAAAATTCCCCGAAGACCATAAAATAAAAAGGATATTAACAATGTCGTACTACCCTAGTGGGAACGGACAGGCAGAATCGATGAATAAGACTATCATTCAAAACATAAAGAAAAGATTGAACGACTCTAAAGGGAAATGGAGAGAAATTTTACCTGAAGTCCTTTGGGCATATCGAACAACTTCAAAGTCTAGTACAGGGGCGACCCCGTTCTCCTTAGTGTATGGTTCCGAGGCATTGATTCCAGTCAAAGTCGGGGAACCCAGTGTGAGGTTTCGACATATAACGGAAGAGTCAAATTACGAGGCTATGAATACTAGCCTCGAATTATTGAATGAAAGGCGAGAAGCCGCTCTCGTCCGATTGGCCGCCCAAAAATAGCGGATCGAAAGATACTATAATCGAAGAACCAATCTTCGCCATTTTAAAACCGGGGACTTAGTGCTAAGGAAAGTCACCCTCAACACCCGAAATCCGAATGAAGGAAAACTGGGTCCAAACTGGGAAGGACCGTATCGGGTACTCGAAATCATCGGTAAAGGATCCTACAAGCTCGGTGTTATAAATGGCAAACAACTACTAAGAAATTGGAATGTGTCACACCTAAAACGATACTACTACTAAGGTATGACCCTCCCATGTTTGTTTATATTTAGAAACTAACCCTTGCAGGAGTTCGACCAAGAACAGGAATGGGTTATTCAACACAAAGCCTTAGGCCTGAAAGCACGCGTTGCACTCTTTTTTCCTTAGACCGATTTTATTTAGGATGGGTTTTTCGGCAAGTTTTTTAATGAGGAAACCATTGATCGTGCTAACTTAGAAAAATTCAATAGTACCTGAGGCCTCTTTACAATCAACCTCGAATACTGGGGGGCGTTACCCTCAAATATATCAAGTTCGATGCAAGGAAGTTACTTCATAATAACAGGGTTTCGATAGGAAATATTGTAAGAGCCAAATGGTCAAAATGAACTATGCTCGTGTAGTTTGCTCAATCCCTGGTATAAAACATAAACACATGTATAACGACATAAAGAGAAATTTCTTCTTTGCCGATATCTCACGTCTTAGAACCCATCCGCTATTTCATGATCTATTACGCAAATAGGCTTAAGGGCCGACCAGTACCCCGTAAATCGGGACTGCCAACCAAAAAATCAACGAGGCCAAGCCCCACACTAAGCCTACTGGCTAACTATTATTTCGAGTTTGAGCAATCACTCACTCGACTACTAAGCCTAAGGGCTACTCTTACTTCGAGTTCGAGCAATCACCCACTCGACTACTAAGCCTACGGGCTAACTATTATTTCGAGTTCGAGCAATCACTCACTCGATTACTAAGCCTACGAGCTAACTATTATTTCGAGTTCGAGAAATCACTCACTCGACTAATAAGCCTACGGGCTACCTTACTTCAAGTTCGAGCAATCACTCACTTGACTACTAAGCCTATGTGTTAACTATTATTTTGAGTTCGATCAATCACTCACTCGATTACTAAGCCTACGGGATACCTTACTTCGAGTTCGAGTAATCACTCACTTGACTACTAAGCCTACAGGCTAACAATTATTTTGAGTTTGAGCAATCACTCACTCGATTACTAAGCCTATGAGCTACCTTACTTCGAGTTCGAGCAAAGCACTCACTCAACCAATAGAAGCCTAAGGGCTACTCATACTTCAAGTTCGAGCAATCACTCACTCGACTATTAAGCCTAAGGGCTACTCTTACTTCGAGTTCAAGCAATCACTCACTCGACTATTAAGCCTAAGGGCTACTCTTACTTTGAGTTCGAGCAATCACTCACTCGACTACTAAGCCTAAGGGCTAATTTTATTTCGAGTTCGAGCAATCACTCACTCGACCATACAGCCTACGGGCTAACTATTATTTCGAGTTCGAGCAATCACTCACTCGACTACTAAGCCTAAGGGCTGATAATTATTTCGAGTTCGAGAAAAACACTCAATCGACCAATAAAAGCCTACGGACTAACTATCACTTCGAGTTAGAGCGAGGCACTAACTCGACCATAAAGCCTACGTGCTACACCGCTTCAAGTTTGAGCAAACACCCACTCGGTTATAAAGGCTATAAAGGTCTGATTTCATATATTCAAAAGTGTTTACAACATCCGAACAGGACCCTACACAAAAAATAGAAAAAAACTCTAAGTCTCCTGGTTATCTCCGGAGGCGGTCTCTCCTCCATCAAGATCCTCCCCGCTCTCAGACCCACTCTTGCTCCCATCATCATCATCGTCATCATCGGAAGCCAAAGCTTCAACATCGGCTTCGATCTCTTTAGCCCTTTTTATCTCTTCGGTGAGATCGAAACCTCGAGCATGGATCTCCTCGAGGGTATCCCTCCGAGATTGGCATTTGGCAAGTTCAGCAGCCCAATATACTCGAGTTTTAGTGGTCTCAGCTGCCTCTCTTGCTTGTACCTGAGCGGCTTCAGCGTCGACCCGATAGACGGCCACGAATGCATCCTCATTGGCCTTTGCTTTTTCAGCTTCAAATTCGACTTTGGAAAGTTCGGAGGCCAACCGAGCCTCGAGCTCCTCTATTTTTCTTGCTTGGACCGAGCTCTTCTCCTTCATGTCTTGAAGTTGGTTTTCGGCCGATGATAATTTGGCTCGAGCAATTTCCTTTTCTGCGACGAGACGGTCCATATCATTTTTCCATCCCAAGGTCTCCGCCTTTATCTTATAGACCTCCTCACGAAGCTTCCCAATCAACTCAAGCTTCTGCTACAGCTGTGAGATCGAAATATTAGCCACCGTTCCAGAATCGAGCCCATGGGTTTTTAAGATTATCATTACCTGCTCGGTCAGGTCGGTCTGGTCTTGATAAGCCTTGGCCAACTCAGTTCGGAGGTCCTTGATTTCTTCTTCCCTTTGCCCGAAGAGGAGTCTAAGGGCATTCCTCTCTTCCGTCACCCGTCAGAGGTCTGCTTCATACCGGTGCAGCTCAGCTCGAGATCGAGAACACGTTTCTCGATGAACCGCTGCGGCCTGGGAAGAAAGAAGAAAAGAAGTTAGAAAATAAAAACAAACATGAAGGTGGTACCGACAAAGTAAGTTAAGGCTTACCCGATTCAGAGCCTGCTGCACTTCGTGGAAAAGACCCAATGCATCACTAGGGCCGGCAACATCCTCGATAGCGGTAAACAGATCACGAAAAGGGTCCTCTCTCTCGTGAGGACCGTCTACCTCGAGGGCCCCCAAAGCTTGGGCCTCTCGAATTGCCCCTTTAGAAAAGGTGGGGAGAGTAGGCGAGTCTCTGATTACTATTTCCCCAAGCGAGTCGCTTGGGGCATTCTCTTCAGTTCGGAGAGCTTTAGGATCGGCCCTTTCGGATATACCCACCGGTTGTCAACTTCAATAGGAGGCATCCTCGACCTCCATTAACTCGGGGACTTTGCCTGAATCGTTCTCCGATACCACCTCAGTTCGAGGCGGAGACACACAAACCACCATCGATCCAGCTGCCTTTGATGCATCAATGGTTTTCTTCACTCGGGCCACCAGTACGGACCCGTTATCTTCTTCTTCCTCGTCTTCATCCCTTAGACGCCGAACTGATTCTTCGGTCAAAGGGATGGTATTCTTCCTCGGCTTACGAGTCGTCATCGTCTTTGATTTTGGATCATCGGAAGTAGAGACCCTTTTTCTCTTATTATCCTTCACCAGTTTTGGAACAAAGGCCAAAGCCTCTTCCTCGCCGGACGGTGGCCTCAAAACTGCATCTTTGCACAGGCCTACACACAAGAAAATTGATTAAGTATATGGAAAATACTTTGTTCGAACTATCAAAGATACGAGAACGTGGCTTACCATGATTTTTGGCCTCCCATCGGCCCTTTGACAAATCATGCCATGAGCGCTCGGCATATGTAGAGGTCGAAGCCATGTCCCGTACCCAGTTCTTGAGGTCAGGAACTGCACCGGGCCTCCAAGGAACTGCTGCATCACAAAAGGGGATATCGGTGAGAAAGAAACGAAGGGGCAAAACAATAGGAGATAACAGCAGAGTTACACTTACGCTTCATGTTCCACTCTTTGGGAAATGGCATCTTCTCGACTGGTATTAGGTCCGAATTCTTCACTCGAACGAACCTACCCATCCAGCTTCGATCCTTGTCCTCGTCTATACTCGAGAACAAAACCTTGATGGCCCGGTACTGAAGTTTTATTAACCCACCTCGAAAGAGGCGAAGGTTGTACAATCGAATGAGGTGGTCGAGGGTGAAAGGTATCCCCTCGATTTTGTTCACAAAGAAACGGATCAAAATAACGATCCGCCAAAAAGAAGGATGGATTTGGCCTAGGGTTATTTGGTATTGACGGCAAAAATCAATGATAACAGGGTCGAGAGGACCTAACGTTAAAAGGGTAAGTATACACATCTAAAAACCTTTTCACATGAGTAGTAATATCCTCTTCGGGAGACGGGATTACCATTTCTTTATTCTCCCAGTTACAATCTTTCCTTATCTGTTCGAGATGCCCTTCGGTTATCGAACACATATACCTCAATACTGGCTCGCATCAGCTAGGAACCGACGAGCCTTTATCGACCTTAAAATCGGAGGTAAGAACACACGCCCCGG
Source organism: Nicotiana tabacum (assembly GCF_000715075.1). NCBI lineage: Eukaryota > Viridiplantae > Streptophyta > Magnoliopsida > Solanales > Solanaceae > Nicotiana > Nicotiana tabacum. Next base: position 101,472,205 of record NC_134100.1, on the reverse strand, counting down.
GATCACACTCCTCAGGCCGTGGCTCCACCGGTGTTTTGTCGGCGGCAGGCTGTGAAGAAGAAGCTTTTTCTTTTTGAGGAACGATTTTTGATATTTTCACCATTTTGGTTTTGAAGATCGAGAATAGAAGGGGATGACAAAGATGTGGTGTTTTGAAGAAAGATTTTGCAGTAAAAATCACAGAAGGAAGATTTTGCAATAAAAATCACAGGCTTGCAGATAAACTCAGAAGATGCGAGAAAGAGCTTAGATAATTTAGAAATTGGAGATGTAAAAGTGATAAATGGTAAAAAGAGATGTTATTTATAGATTGGGAAATGACGATTCAATATTAGCAGTGGCCGACCACCGTCTGACACGCATTTAATGTCTTGGTAAACTGAACCGACATGACAACTATCACGTACGTCATGGTCGGGCTCGACGCTAACGTCAATGTATATCTGATCGAGCCATTGGGAAATTATATCGTTTTTCACCACATCCTTCCCGAAAAACGAGGGGACTATTTGTATACGGTCGAAACCGATTTTGACCTTCGTACGACTGGTCGAGATAGGAATATAATGGACCAAAGAGCGCCGAAAGAGCGTCTTCATAATTTCGGGATAAGATCCGAAGCCGGGTTATCAAGCTTCAAGTTTTAGGGACCGATCAATACCAAGCTCGAAGTCATTATCGAGTTCGAATTCAAATTGAACCACGATGCGAAGCAACGTTATCGATCTTGAGAGCCAAAGACCAACCAATGCTGAGCCCGAATCAATACCAGGCCCCGAGTCAAAACTGAGCTCGAATAAATATCGAGCTCGATTCAGTATCTAGCTCGAGTCAATATCGAGCCTATAGACAAGAGCCGTTACAGCCGCACTAAGGGAGAGAACCTTGACAGGAAAAAGAGAAAAGTTGATTTATCATGGTTCCCCACTATGTATTTTTAATTATATCTAAAGTAGAATCCCCCACTATAAGAGGGATGAATATACTCGATATTTCCGCTTATACGATTTGTATCAAGATATACTAGGTACCCTTGGAACTACGTACAAATTTAACTATATCCGTTTTTCAGGTAAACAAAAGTGTTGGCTGCTGGGGACAACGTAAGAAGATAGCGTTTGGTTAACATTTGTAGCTTTGAAAAAACTAGTTCCAAGCTCCATGGTAGGGAACATGATTGTAAGATTCTTGGTAGGGTTTTCACATTTGACTAGCCGAAAAGCGCTAAAAGACTACTTTATTTACTAAAATTATTCTTTTATTCGTTAAAGTTATTTTTTTTTATTTTTTTTTTTTTAAGAAAAGAAATCACGGTGAATCTAATTGAAGAAAGAGAGTAAAAAATATCCATTTAAAAAGAACAAAAATTATCCCTTTTGGGTGTGTTTTATGTTATGAAATAAAAACAATTTAGTAATACATGAACAAGAATGTTGTTATGAAATAAAAGCAATTTAGTAAAACATGAATAAGAAATGGATATAGAGAGAAGGAAGAGTATTTCTTCTTCAATTGTATGTTTTTCCTATCTATTACAAGGTCTTTATATAGACATAAAAAGTGAAGAAAAATATGTCATTGAATACGTCATTAAGCATAGAAATATGTCATTAAGCATAGAAATATGTCATTGAATATGTCATTAAGCATTTGAGAAGATCATAGAGGAAGAGTAGACATCCACCATAATTTGATTTTTCTTATAACATTTTAGGATGCGGCTCCCCTCCTGTATAGAATCTCTCCAATTTCAGTAGTGCTAGTCTAATTTTATGACATATGTCATTTTTCAAATCCAAAGGCCAAGATTAAATCAGTCCATAAACTATGGTTAAAATTAAATATTTCTATAATTTAACTTTTCCTTAAATCTAAAATCCTTTACTTACAGGGATAGTAGGATACGGTACCAGCAAATCAAAATTGGAAAAAGAAATGAACAATCCGAAAAATCTTGCTGGGGTTTCATTTTGATTGGGAAAATATTTTCGGATCAATGGAAACGATTCTTTGGCTCAAGAATGAAGAAAAATAAAAGATTAAACCATTTACAAACTACTACAACAACAATACCACCACCAAATTGCAAGGAGAAAAACGAAATCAGTTGTTGAGCAAAATATTATTGTGGGCAAAGAGTGACGGTAACAAAACAGGTTCTTCTTCAATCTTACACCTCTTGTGATTTTTGTAGAGTCAAATTATCCATGTTAAAAAAATGTCTACAATGTGTTTGATAAAATGTCTCAACTGAACTTTTGAGAATAAAGTAGAAAATCAATATTTAACAATGTGATAAATTGCATTCCTTAAACACACATAGGTTGATAGAGAAGAACATGTTTCTTCCTAGTGGCTATGCCTGCTTTCAAGCAAAAAAGCAACATGATAACAGTTTGCTCTACATTTATCACTTGAAAATTAGACTCTATTCAATCTTGTATAGACTTCCAATCTTAGTTTCGAAATGAAAGTTCAAAAAAGCTAAAAGTTATGAATAAGATTGTAGATGACCCCATGTCTTGTAAGTCATTATTTGAGACTTTTTTTTTCGTCAGCTTTTCCAAAATTTAAGAATACAAATTATTTGTTTATTCATATTTTTTATAATATAAATTTATGGAGATATCTAGTGACTCTCAAAGTGGATGTAACGTGCCAATAAAACTTGGCATGGAATTTGATTCAGATGAGCATGCATATGATTGGTACAATAAATACGCTGCTGCAATTGGTTTTAGTATTAGAAAAGAATATGCAAACAAAAATAGAGTACACGGGTATGTGACTTCAAGAAAATTAACATGTTATAAAGAAGGTTATAGAGGTAAAGACAAACGAGATCCTACTGTTCAAAAATATAGAAAGGAAACTAGAACCGGTTGCTTGGCTCATGTTATTGTTAGTCGTCAATCAAATGGGAGGTTTCGCATTACTTCATTCGAAGAGAAACATAACCATCTTCTTGTTCCTCCATCTTTAGTTCATCTGTTGCCATCACAAAGAAAGATAAAAATGGCTCAAGCATATAAAATTGACTTATTACACGATTCAGGGATACGTCTTAAAGCTTCATTTGATTATGCTGCTCGTCAAGCCGGAGGACAATCTTTTCTAGGCTACACTACGAGAGATCATAAGAATTATCTTCGTGATAAAAGAACAGATAGTTTGAAACATGGAGTGGCTCGTAACTTGGTGAATTATTTTGAGAAACGAACTCTAGAGGATCTTGCTTTTCGATTTTCTTTGCAATTAGATGATGAAGGTTTGATAACTAATATATTCTGGGCTGATGGAAAGATGATAAGAGATTTTAAGATTTATGGAGATGTTGTGTCCTTTGACACAACATATAGAACAAATAAATAATACTGACCCTTGGCATTATTTGTTGGTTTGAACAATTATAGGGAAATGGTCATATTTGGCGCAACCCTTCTATATGAAGAATCTGCTGAATCTTTTGAGTGGCTTTTTAATGCATTTTTTAGGATTATGTCTGCAGAGAAACCACAAACATTTATCACAGATCAAGATCCCGCAATATCTTTTGCTGTCTCATTAGTAATGCCACAGACATATCATCGCCTGTGTGTGTGGCACTTGGAAAAGAATGCATTCAAGCATTTAAATCATGTCTTTAGAGCCCACACATCATTTCCAGGAGATTTTAGCAAATTGCTTTACGATTATGAGTATGAGGAGGATTTTTTAAGTGCGTGGCAGGAAATGCTAGAGAAATATGATCTTGGGGATAATAATTGGTTGAAAAGTACATTTGCTATAAGGGGAAAATGGTCCATGACATATGGAAGAAATACATTCTCAGCAGGTACGCGCAACACACAATTGAGTGAGAGTTTCAATGGATCTTTAAGGGGATGTTTGAAATCTGATCTAGATATTGTATAATTTTTTAAGCATTTTCAGAGATCAGTTGATGATAAGTATGCCAATGAGAATAAATCAAATTTTGATATGACTCAAAGAATATCTATTTTAAAGGTTAAATTTCCTTTGTTGGTTCATGTAGGGAAGTATATACCCCAACTATATTTGATATGTTTCAAAATGAGTGGGAAAGGTCCTTACTTGTTTGTATAAAAAGCTCGAGTGATGAAGGAGAATTATGTACATATAATATTAGTACTCATGGAAGTGTTAAGGAGCACGTAGTAACTATTAAGCGATCATTAACTGAAATTTCTTGCAGCTGCAAACTGTTTGAGTTTATGGGTATACTATGTAGACATGCCTTAAAGATCTTGGATTTACTGAATGTAAAGGATATGATTCCTGAACATTATATACTAAAGAGGTGGACAAAAGATGCTACAAACTTGAATAAGATAGATGTCAGTTTGGTAGCAAAGGAAACTGATCTGAAGGTTGAAGTTACTACGAGGTATAGACATCTATGCCAAACTTTTGTTCAGATTTCAAGTGAAGCTTCAGAATCTATTGAAGGATATGAATTGGTTGCAAATTATGTGAGTGAGATAATTGCAAAGTTAAAGGATGTAAAACAGAGAAAGGAAACAGAAAAGTTAGTTCCAAGCAATGTTATTCAAAATGAGCCGAATGAGATAGTATTTGTTGATAATACAAATGTCACGAAGGTGACCGGGTTAAAAAGAAAGCAACCAACTCGTCGTTCTAATACTAGACCAAAGAGTTTTATGGAAAAGGCCAAGAGGAAAAATCAGACTTCATTTCCAAAATCTCATCAACGCCAAACTGATCAGCAAGTAGACTATGTTCAGGAGATTCATTTTCCACGTCCATATGCATCAACGACTATGATATCTCACGAAATCTAAATTTTTTTCTCGTTTATTGTTATATAATAATTTATTTTATTCGTTAAATAATAGGAATTGGCAGAAGGAAATTTTCCTCCATGGTGCCCTTCACAGTTGTCTCAAGGATCACCCCATAGAAGTTTGACTCAACTTTTAAGAGTCAGTGAGCAAAGCTTATGATATTTTTTATATTTATTTATTTTTAATAAGTAGTGCTACTCATCCCAATATGTCTTTTTTTCTCTTTTACTAATTGCAGGATATTTCATTTCATCCAGATGCATCAACGACTTGGTTTGTTTGATAGGTTGTACGCAATAAAAAAATCGAACATAGCGCTAGAAGTGTTGGAATTTGTATGTCCGGTACTATGGAGCTTGGAATTTAGAAATACTTCGTTGATGAGGATTATAATTGGTTTTGGTGACATTGCAACAATTTAGTACGAGCTTGCTATTATGAATTATTATGTTGACCATTTTTATGTTGCTATTATGTTGTCTTATATTGTCTTTTTATCCTCTTGAGCCTAGGGTATTTCGGAAACAGTCGTTCTACCTATTCGGGGTAGGGGTAAGATCTGCGTACACACTATCCTCCCTAGACCCCACTAGTAGGATTTCACTGGGTTGTTGTTGTTGTTGTTGTTGTTGTTGTTATGTTGACCATTTTCAATTGGTATGATGTTGTTAGTTCCTTTAACCAATCATAGAGAAACTATCTTTTTCATCCAGATATGTAATATGATTCAATGTTAACCTCATTGAAGAATTTTTTGTATTCAATTTTCCTCTTATGAATTAACAATTTGTCTTTTTCGTTATTTTTTCTTCACATTAACTTCAATCAAAAAAAATTATCAATGCAACCAATTGCTACAACAAAAAACTATATTTATTTGGTTTCTAAGAAACAAAAAGGTTGGAAGAACACAAATGAAATTGTCCCTGTGAAAATAATATCTCATTTGAAGGAATTTGGAATTTGGGGAGAAAAAGATTTAACAATTTGGAGATTTAATTCATGAAAGAATAATAATAAAAAAAATTCATGAAAGGATTTGATTTGCTGGTACCGTATCCCACTATCCCTGTAAGTAAAGGATTTTAGATTTAAAAAAAAATTAAATTATAGGAATATTTAATTTAACCATAATTTATGGACTGATTTAATCTTAGTCTTTGAATTTGAAAAATGATATATGTCATAAAATTAGACCTGCACTGCTGAAATTGGAGAGATTCTATACAAGAGGGGAGCCGCATCCAACATTTTACTATATATGTACTAATTATAAAAGAGGCTAAGAGAGCTTAGGGTCGTCCAGGTGAATTGGCAAAAATACCCTTTGAGTTTCACGCTTAATTTTGGACTGTATTCACGAGGCTATTTTGGGAAATTGGGGTTATCTGATGGTTTCAGTGCTCTAAGAATGTTGTATCATTTTGCTTCATGAATATTCGTACGGTCTACAAAAGGACAAGAAAACCATTACTACATTTGAACTTGTGCTTCTGCTAGCAAATTTTTTTTACCTGTGGGTCCCATTTACCATCAGTACTTCTTGGTTGTAATCCCACAAAGTGAAGTCGGAAAAAGATAGGATGTATGCGAATCTTACCTTTATTTTTGTGGGGTAGAGATTATTTCAAGATAATTTTAAAAATCAAACTAGAGTGAAAAATTAAATCGAAATGATTTAAAGTTAAATTCCAAATATGAAATTTTAAAAACTTTTAAGTACCATTGGAAAAACTTACATGCACTATATTGGCCTATCGGGGCCGTCCTTTTTTATATCAAATTATTTAATCAACTTATCTTTACGACAACACACTATAAATATCATAAGATTTTTTCCATTAGTAGAATCAATTACCAAATTAAAAGTTGAACATCTAACTTTCACTTATTAAATTCTCTCAAATAAAAATTAGAAAACAAAAAAAAATTGACAGGTCAAACAAAATTAACATGCTAAGGCTCAGTTGGACTTCAAGAACTTATAGGAATATATATTTTTAAAATACAATAGAAGTCCAAAGTAAGAAAATAATTATTTCTTTTGATTTCAAATACTCTTGCAAGCTTTAACTTTTGGAATTGGGCCCGGACACACCACGGGCTAAAGTAACTAGTATCTAAATAAAAATGAACTAGGGTAGATTGGCTCATTCAAAATTTTCAATGTATAAATTGTCAACTGGGTAATTGACTTGCAAGAGAAAAGGAAAAAAAAGGGGCAAGAAATTGACCAATTCCAGTAAGCTATGAAGATGACAAATGCAATGGTCTTTTGATGGATAACTTGCTGTACCAAAAGAAATCATGTAATTTGGAAATTCTAAAGTTGTTTGTAACAGTTAATCAGCCTAATAAGTGACCGTAAAATTCGTTTCACATGATTAAACTGTATTTATTTCTCTCCATTACTTATCAAAATAGTAAGTTGATTTTTAGTGTCACCCTTTAATTTTGTCTTATGCACAACTATATAAACCACTCTACCATTACAAGAAAGAAACAGTAATATTTGTTGAACTCACATATATCCTTATCTTGTAAAGAGTTTCAGCTCTTCTAGTATTTTTCAGGGATCATGATATATGGTACAGAAATAAATATATTACCTATACATTTCTAACTCAAAGAAGATAGGATCACCAGGGGCGTACCCAAAAATGTACGCACAGAGATCTTTTAAAAAATAGAATGTCTATATACAAATTCGAACTTACGACCTTTACAACCCCAAATGCCAGCTTGACAACCAAGAAGTACTCCCCACCGGGAAGTGGAGCTATTACTATTATATTGCTTCATTTTTACAAAATATTAGTATAATAAACGGTATCGGATGACAACGCTTTCACCCATGTGCATCTGCCCTTGAGGACCACCCTAATTCATACTACATATAATTCCTGCATTGGATACTTATATATCTTCAACCTAATCATAATCGTAAGACTCGTGATATAATATGTATACAAATTACAAAGGGATAAGAGAAGAAAAACTAAGCACGCCAAAACAAACAAGAGTGTATCTTATTCTTTTTCTCTTCCAACAGCTTCTCTTTGTCCATCTTGAACGTGTAATTTATAATATAAACCATCCATCTTATCACAGTTTCAGCAGTTAAAGTGGTAGCCAGATTTAATAACAAATAAATAGCACCCAAAGTTGGTTCCCAAGAACTGATAACATCTTGAAATAGCATTGTGTATTTATCCTTGAGCTGGGTTGCGCCTTTACGATGTCCATTGTTGATTGTATCGATTCCACGACTTGGATGACATTGGGGTCTAAACTCTAAAGCTCAAGTATTGAGTTGCTACAACTACTAGTTTGATTTGTCATTCCCAGAATGTAGCATCACTGTGTAAACAAGCAAATGAACTTCACCGAGCGGAGAAGCACAGAGGGAAGTGATCAGGGATCAAATGACCCCATATCCTACATAATGCAAATTTACTTGCACCTTGAGAACCGATAACTGTACCAAGTAAACTACCAAAGTATGTCATAGAGTAGCATGAACCAAGTAATTAAAATCTATAATGGAATTCCTTAAGGCCAAGAAATGAGACTTTTTTGTAGCCTAAACTTGGATTAACTACCCTCAAACTACTTTCTAATGGCTTTTCTGGGCAGACCTGTGTCAGTTTTGTGTAGTTTCTGTACAAAAGTTGTATGACTAACTATGCAGTGACGACTTCAACGGAGGTTCCACGATTTGGCAATTTAGGCAGTTGCCCTGATGCTGCTGAAAGGCCTTGAAGCATTTTTATAACTTCAACTGTATCATCAAGATAGAATTTGGCCATACTTGGTTTCTGACCAACAGTGCAAGCAAACACTTCTGCTTTATCAAGCAAAAAATGGTTGGACACATGACTTGCAATGCTCTCAAACATGTCTTCGTCTGATCTGTCATCGCCTATGCACAAAACAAAATCTGGTGACATCCCTCTGCTCTTCATTGACGCCATCAGACTCTCAACAACTATGCCTTTGCTTATATTCTGCAAATCATTTAAAAAGGTTAGCATCCATTTCCGGTTACCAAGTTTGAAATATTGTTCAACCATCATTCTTTTTTCTCATACCTGTGGTTTCACCTCAACTATGTGTTGGCCTCTTTTCACAACCACAGGTTCATTAGCTAGTACACTCTCCAAGTGATCAAGAAGCTCTTTTGCTTGCCAAGCACCAAAGTCAGGGTCGGCTTCTTGATGATGCCACACTAGGGCACTCTCCTTTTGCTCTATTGACGAACCATCTGTTGCCTCTGTATAATGCTCCATAACAGGCAATGCTACCCTTTTCCAGTCCATGTCTGCAGCTATCGGACGTGATTCCCATTCCGAATCCTTACTCCACCTTTACAAGGGATTAAATCAAGCGAGATAAGCACAATTAGTTAAAGAAAGCAACACACAAGAAGAACCTGATCTTGGTCAATAAAATTGAAAAGGCAGCAATGAGTTAACGCAATTAGTTGAAAAAGGCAGCACAAGATAATAATCTGATCTTTGTTAATGAAATCAAAGTGGCAACAATGTGATACCTTGTAAAATAACCATGTTCAGCTGATAGCCCGAGTCTTGGACATGGAGATAACCACTGACTCAAAGAATCCTTACCTCTGCCACTCACTATAAAAACAACATTCTTTGGATCACTACATAAACTGTTCAAAACTGAGATGACTTCTTCACCAGGAGCTTTATTCACTTTATCCTCGGGCATCATTGTACCATCGTAATCAAGCAAGATAAGCCTGCTATTTGTCCTGTTGTAAGCAGAGACAATATGTTCCACCGAAAGCTTCCTGAAATTAGGACCGAGGGCAACAACCCTGAAGCCAAGACCAAAACCAATGCCCCAACATCTCTTGTGATAATGCTCGGCACAAGCTCTTTGAAGGTCCTGATCGAAACTCCTAGCCCAATATGCCACATCATGAGAAGAAACATATTTGTAATGCTTCTCGTGGCGCAATTCTTTTTCTGGATCTGGCATGGTCACTGCCAAACCCATAGCCTCAGATACACTGTCAATATTCCAAGGATTTACACGGATTGCACCACTAAGAGATGGCGAGCACCCAACGAATTCAGAGACAATAATCACACTCTTTCTGGAAGCAGTAGGACCATCTAGCTGCAAGGCCTTATCCAAATTATCGCTGCCCTGCCTAGAGACCGTATACTCATAAGGCACCAAGTTCATCCCATCTCTAACAGCATTAACAACAACACACTCAGAGATTGCATAATGTGCAATCTTGTCTTGAGTAGAAACTGGACCATTGATACAAACAATCGGCTTGTACCCCGGTTTGCCATATTTTTTATTAATTTCACTTGCAATTCTGTTGACCTCTTTTTGAACCTCTTGGACATCACTCCCTTTACTTCTAGGGGGGTTGGTGATCTGAACCAATACCACTTTACCCCTCAAGACAGGGTTCTCATCTAGAAGCCTCCCCATTGCCAGAAACTTTAGACCAATTCCTTTAAACATGTCCATATCATCAATACCTAACATCACAATTTTCCCCTCATATTTTTCTTTCAACTCCTTTGCTTTCTTTCCCGTGTCTGGTAGTGACATAACATTTTGGAGTTGTCCCATGTGAATACCAACTGGAAGGATTTTAATGGTCACAGTTCTACCATAATAGTCAAGACCAATGTAACCCCTCTTGGATTGATAGTCCAAACCCAACATCCGACTACAACATGATAAGAAATGCCTAGCATAATCAAATGTCTGGAAGCCTACAAGATCACAATTCAATAAAGCCCTTAAAATCTCTTCCCTAACAGGCAATGTTCGGTATATTTCAGATGATGGAAAAGGACTATGAAGAAAAAACCCAACCTTTACTCTATTGTACCTTCTCCTCAAGAAAGTAGGCAGGACCATAAGGTGATAATCTTGAATCCATACATAATCTTCATCTGGATTGATCACTTCATAAACCTTATCAGCAAAAATCTTGTTTGCTGAGACATAAGCCTGCCACATAGACTTGTCAAACCTGACTCCATGGCTAGGGGTAACAGGCAACATGTAATGAAACAAAGGCCATAGATAGTGCTTGCAAAAACCATGATAAAACTTGTTTATTAAATCCAAAGGCAAGAAAGTGGGCACACACCTAAACTTGTCCAACAGAAATTGAGCCACTTCATCTTGTTCTGAAAGATCAACCTCTGCTTTCAAACACCCCACATATATAATCTCTACATTTGGTGAAAACCCATCTTTGAGCTGCAAAATCAAAGTGTCCAACGCATATCTGTCCCATTCAAAGCACCATTTCTTGGTTTCAGAATCCCTATAAGCTTTGACTGGCAACTGGTTGGCAACAATGATTCTTCTCTCATATTCATTCTCCACCTCAACATTACTATTATTCCCTTCCAAGTCCTCCTCATCAAATTCAGATATAATCCCTGGAAAAGTCATGACTCTTGGGATTCTGGCCCGATCAACACTGTAGGGATACTGGTCAAAATTTAGCAAATTGAAACAAGATCGCGACAACATAATGACAAAAGTAAGAAACACCTAGAGTTCATAAAGATCTTACGTCTGCGATAAGATAACAGAAAAGTTCAGAACTTTATACTATAAAAGGATATGAAAATTTAGACAAGTGCGATGGGTACTTTCTTTTATCGGTGGGTGTTACAGACACAAAGTGTATGCTTCAAGAATAAGAGATGAAAACATAAGACTACCATTGAGAAGCAAATATATGGAAAGCTTCGAAAAAATAAAGTGTAGATATATATAGAATATTTTGTACAAGGGAGGTAGGGGAGAGTGGATAAGAACGAAGGAGGAAGACCGACTTGCACCAAAATGGCTACTACGTAATTAGCTTTTGTATAATTTTTACGGCCAAGATTGACATCATCATAATGTCGTCTCATATTTATACTCTCGTCTCATATTTATAAATATAAATATAATAAATATATATACATCATCAATCTACGTCTCAATTTTTAATGGGACGTGGCCTATTTTGACACGGAGTTGCTAGTGGTGTTCAAAGTATTGGTCTGATTTCTGAATATGTATTCGGGTACTAGGTCTCATCTTTCTCAATCGGTTGACTATTGAGCAATGAACTTTCTCATATTTTAAACGTTTCATTTATTGCCTTTTATTGTTGGGACGTTATTGTTTTTGGTAGCAGCATCACCATTTTCAACATTTGAAGTAAAAACGATAGCAAAAAGGAAAGTAATAAAAGAAATCAATAATAGAAGAAAGTTACTATTGTAGCGGCCAATCACAAGGCTAGAGAAATCTGCTACTGGTTTTTAGAGGATACAAACACATTAAAATCTAGCTTTAAAGTTGTCGATTTTATTGAAAAGTTAATCGTAAAGAAGGTTACAAACACTTTTTCGTTTTTCACTTTATCCTGTTATAATACAACAAATATTGTAACCTAAACTAATTAGCAAAATCATAGGAAAGGAGTTTTACAGCTATGACAGCTCGACACAGTCATATTGGATAACGAGAACAGCTGGCACGTGATCTTGTGTGACCTTTCCCTTTTAGAGAAAGGAAATTATTTCTAAGCTCGGAAAAATCAGTTTTAAGTACTTATTCTTGTATGAAAATAACTTATACTAACGTTATGTTTCAAGACTGACGGCAACGTGTTCCTCCACAAGTAGTGGGCCAAAAGCTTCTGATTGGTTAGACTGCGGGAATGATAGAGGCCATCTTTGACGCGTCATTTGAAAAAATAGAGTTTGGGTTGGGCGCGTACCTACAACTCTAATTTGGTAACCTATGAGCAAAATAAGGAATACTGTATTTGTATAAATAAAGCAAACAGAATATAAAAATCATATAAAACTTGAAGGAAAGTCTCACAGTAAAGTTTATTTCTCTGTGTGATATATAGATTAAACGTTCGAGTCATAAAAATAACTACTAATATTTTATATTAAAATAAGATGTTTATATCATATAACATTGGGTGGGATCCTTCCCGAACGAATTAGAGAAGAAATTTATTTTAATAGTGTAAAAGTTCTTGATACCAACTAAATGTATATAGAGAGAGGGGTTAAACTCTACTTACGTATTCTTTCCTTGCTTTAAAATAAAAATTAATTTTATAGAAAATGATTTTTAAAACGAATGCCACATTCACCTTTTAACAATTAATTAAAGAGGATGCTTGTGGAAGTAAGCACAAGTTTGTGAAAATATCTCCCTTTCTCTCCTATCACGTCAATGCACCGAGAACCCCCAACTTTAAAACAGCCACGTTTCATTCTTACAACCGAAACTTTGTTTTTGACTACACGGTATCCCCATTATTCAGGTGGTAGTTAATCATCGGATGGCTCGTCAATGACAGGGTCCCACATTATCCGTTTTGGTACGAGAAAGAGGAAAACTATTTTGTTCTTTGTGTGGTTTGCGAAAGGAAGTATTATAGTTGGGCCTAATCTCCTAGAAGGCTCGAAGCAGCATAAGAATTACTACTAATTGTTATAAAATAAAGACGGTAAAGTAAAGACAAGTATAGAGAAAAACTGATATATTATTTAACTTCAAATTGATGTACATAATGAACTAAAATCTACTCTATTTATAGAAGAAAGGAAGTTGTTGTGTAAGCTGCTTCTGCAAACTGCTATGTAATCTGCTATTGTACTAGATATAGATAATCTTCTACCGGGGGTGATGTTTATCCATAACGTAGTACCGAAAGGATAAGCCCATTGTACCAGATATAGATAATCTTCTAACGGGGGTAGTGTTTATCCATAACGGGGTACCGAAAGGATAAACTCATTATGCCAGATGTAGATAATCTTCTACCGGGGGTGATGTTGTCACGACCCAAACCGATGGGCCGCGACGAGCACCCAGTACCTTACTCAACCGAGTATCAACATAACGTATTTTTCGTATCATTCTATCATAGATAAATGAACTGGAGTAAAGCATGAGGGAATACAAACTTATACATATGACATACTGGCCTATAAGACCAAAATGATCACTCGTACACTGAACATAGGTCAACAAGGCCATACAATCTTTCATATACATGACATATGTATACAAACCTCTAAGAGTACATAAAAGTCATAAGGCCGGGATAGGGCCCGGACGTACCAGTCGATACGTGTCCAATGCATACTAACCAAATAGGCAACTCCGGAGTAAATGGAGCGCACCAACACCTTCCGCTAAGTTGATAGCTTACTTGGAGGGCTCTCAACCTGTCTATCGGGACCTGCGGGCATGAAACGCAGCGTCCCCAGGCAAAAGGGACGTCAATACAAATAATGTACCGAGTATGTAAGGAATAAAAATCAGTAAATAATAGACATGAGAGAAATATGGAGTAAAAGACTCAACATGTAAGTCTGAATAACTCTGTGAATCATTAATATTTATAATGTCATGCATATGCGTATAAATGTCATACCATGCATAGGTATATGCGTACATAACATCATCAAGCCTCTGAGCGCATCCCATCATATCATCTCGGCCACTGTGGGCAAAATCATCAACGTATACCAGCTGATCAGGTGGTGGTACGTATATAACGTCGTAACCTTTTTTCATATCCCATATACATATATATACGCGTATATAGTGCCATCTGGTCATGGTTTAATGTACATGTAGGAATGAATGCAATGCATGAGAAGTACGTCAATAAAATCTCTCGGAATGTCATAAGACAATTATACCTTTGATTAATGTCATGAAGTAAACTTTATCAACTTACGTATTTTCTGAGACCCATGAACAAATGATAAAACAATAGGACACATGGGGAATCAAGAACATAGGCATCTCTAGTATTTCTATGAATAGAGTCATTTATGAAAGTTGTGCATTTGCTCGTTTCGTTTGCATCGTATGGATCATGCCAAAAGGAAAGAAGGGATAACCTTAACATACCCGAGCCAATTCTCTTGACAATCCTTATAACACACGTCAATTGCGATAAAACACGTAACGACAGATCGAAGTAGGGGAAAATCTGTATGATGTTCTTGAGAAAGATTGCACCGTACTCCCTTAAAATTATAAAATCTCACATTGCTAAGATACTAAGAATTCTCGTTTGAATTTTGTTTCAAGAGGATCACGTTATTATCACATGAATTCTCATATGAATTGGCTAAAGCCCTCATTTCCTCCTATTGTAGAGATATCCATCTCCTTAAGTGATTTAGAGACATTTTTATTACAGGGGTGGACCCCACTTTGCAAGATGACTAAGCCACTAACTCACCAATTTTTTGCCACCTTGAAATATGACTTAAGAGTCACTAATTTGGAACGGTGGGCTGCCACGTTGGGGCCTTTTAGGATTTATCCAAGATCTTGATTTATTATTCAATAGTTTCTTACTTAGCTAATTAATCTCCCATTAATCAATAATTAACTAATTACCCACATAATTACGAATTATCTCAAATTACTTAAAATACTACTCACTTTTAACACACTTTATGTACCATACTATCGTGGTTATGAGGTACCTTGTATGGTACTAGTCCATAAATATCGGATATTATAACTCGGACCGTATTTTATCCCAAATTGACAAACTTCAACGAAACTCACTTTCTTCGATTCGCTTACCCTCTCACCTTCACGAATTTACTTATCACTTGTTTGAAATAGCGTAATACTTATAATCTCAAACTAATCTCATTCTCGAGCTTACGTCGATTAACTTACGACGAAACTTTAACATACGAAAATGCGGGATGTAACATCTCATTTTCGAGCTTCCATCAATTTATTTATGGCGTACTTTCACGTACGAAAACATGGGGCGTAACATCATTCCTCCCTTTGGAACATTCGTCCTCGAATGTTGACTGATGCGCTTATCGGTCTTATAACTGAATAGCTCTTACGAATGATTTTAATACTGCCCTTGCCATCCTATTCTGTAAATAAATCCAAAGGTTAGGGCATTCCTCCCTTTAGGCCTCTTTCTCACACCATGACTTGTGGTCGGAATTCTTCCAATCTCGTAACTGTTGCTACCTTCTACCATGCAGCCTGTTATTCTTCTCTCATTTTCCTCTAGTTTTTAGCCAATCTTTAGGCCTCACTTTGTAAACATATACAGATCTTGACAAGATGTCCCTCTGGGCATCTATAGGTATACTGAAGTTCTTCGCTCGGTACTTTGTCGAACTTACGAATATTGCTATATCTTATTTCATAGACTCGGTTATCCATCCGTATGACTTTACTGCATCTAGGTAGGTCATACTATATCATAACTCTTACTTCGATTTATCGTTACTGAGGTCTGCTACCAAACTCTAGGTTACTCTCTCGCTGCTTATCATGTATGTATAAATCTAAGTCCTTTAATGCTTCCTCATTACTGTTTATCTTAAGAATGACAACCTGATCTCATCCCATACTGTTGAACTTTTATCCATCTATTGTTGATTCATATTAATGTTGATCCATCATCTACCACTGATAACTTGACCTCTTATGTAACACTACCGCTAGGGCTCACATCTCATCGGGGACATCTGGAGTAATTAGATTGATCCACCTAGGGGTGATACTATATTTCCATAACTGTACTTTATAGCATCCCAATGTAACTCACCTTACATAGGTATTTAATCCCGTACAATTCATGAAATCCTCTTCAAGTCATTACTCAATCGAAGGCCCAAACGTCATCCTTTATCTATCACAATCACACTCTCATTATACTACTAGGGCAGTATTCCATCGCTTCTAAATGCTACTAGTCTTAGACTCCTTTGAGTTCATTCAGGCTATACTGAGCTCTCTATAACTTAGAGAAACCATCAGCTCCCTTGTTTTCACGGGCTTAATCCTGAGGACTTATCCATTTTCGTCACCTTCTCAATTGCCATTTCTTATCCTTACTCCTGTCTTTCTAAAACCTTGTCGTTCTATCATAATTTAGCTTGCGGCCGATTTCCTTATGCTTTTCTGGAACATCAAGCGATACATCACATCGATTCTAACTCTTCTTTTACTCTCTTAACTAGACCTCTCAATACATAGAAATCATAGGCTAGAAGATATGCCATTGACAATGCCGCTATCATTCCTGGATATTGAATCCCCGCGCTTCTAGCCTTCTATCCGAAGTATGAGCTATTCACAACCTTCTGCATTTGAGTATCTCGTATTTTGTTCACCTTTACCTCACTTACCTTAAAGCCTCGCATCACATCTTCTATCTCTTTCACGATCTCCCTTCCACATAGGTATAATTTACATCCACAACTTGAACTTCTATTATAATACTTGCACCTCTTTACATAATTCGGTGAGAGCTTCATACTGACTTCTTATGAGGGTGGTACTCTTATAACTGGCTTTATCGTAGAGCCGTTATAAAATATGGCTACTGTATTGTCTCTCTTGTACCTATGATATTAAGAGTGATTTTGCAATGTTCTCAATCACGATGTCCATAATCTTTTGGGTCCATTAATCAAACTCCTGATTTACTTAGTTGATGTAACTCTTTAGTTTTCTCTTTCCTCTGATCAACCTTTATGTAGGCCCGATCTACGGCTCATGGAATTAGTTATTAGTTTAGCCCTTCATGGACGCTATGGAATATCCATGATACAATCTTCTAACAATTCAATCCTTTGTCTATGACCTGGGCTCAATTCTTTCTTTTAACTTGTACCGGAATCTTCTACGGCTGTATGATTGTCAACATATATGCTGCATGGATAATACTCCAAACTCTTAAGTGCGTTCATAATGTAACTAACTCTGGATCATTGATCAAATAATTCCTTTTGTTCCTTCTCAGCTTTCTTTAAACGTAAGCTATTACTTTTCCTGGTCTTTCTGCCCCTTGTTGCGTGCATACTTAGCTTATCTTAGTTCCCACGCATGCCGGAGTTTTCGTGCAATTCATATGATCTCGAATATTACTTTTGGTTTCATTTCCCACTCATTAGCTACGATAGGTGCCACTTTCTTATGGAGTGCATACAATGTTGTAGTGAGGCTGCTATTACAAGACCATGTCTTCTTCAAGATACTATGCTTAGGTTGAAGCCTTCTTCCTTATTTCCTCAGCGTCTTTCGTTGCAGTACTTAGGGAGGACCCTCTGACTCTTGTAAAGCTGCGAGCTTATTACATCCTATACTTGACGGAATTTTTGATGTCCTTCCTTGCCTATAATTATCCGTAGTTACTTACCTCCACGCCTTTGTCCTTGTAGGGTTGCTCCTGAACTGATATTTTGACTGTTTTCCTAGTGGCACTCTCTTTTATTTCCATAACACTCATATGGTATCTTTAACTACCCCAACTCCTATCTGAATATTTCTCAAGGTCACGATGTCATATCTGTGAGACTAAATTCCCCATGTTGGGGTTCACTCTGTTTATCTTGCACGATCTATTGATTTGTTTGTATCCTCTTGTCTAGCCATAACTAGGCCCTTCCTGAATCAACAACTAACTACTCGTTGGCCCATTCTTATATCAATATTTTGCATAATCTTTCTTGGGTCATTTCCTTTGTCTTAACTTACGTCCCGCACTGGCTCCTTATCTATCAATAACATCTAGGGAAGGAACCCTTACTTCCTCTCCTTGACGTCGTGTTTGCATAATGTTCTGGAATCGTAGCATATCAGTAGGATTTGAGTAAGTGCAATATCTTCCCTTTCTCATTTTTATCGCATTCTTACTTTACCACTCCATAGTTACTAGAACCAATTAATTCTGACTTAATGTCACAATCACTGCATATTCCCCTCTTTAGGGGAGTACTAAGATTCAGTGCTACGATGATCTACGTATAGATGTTTTACCTCTTCATTTTTGGCATCTTTTCACATCATTGATGACCCTTACTCGCCTTGCGGTAATCTTTCTGCACCAAGGATAACAAATTTCTTTACTCGTGAGTTTGACACTTAGTGTAACTGGCACATACAGTCCCTTAAGCTTAACTTTGCTCACATTGATTGCTTTAGGGAAACGTCTTCCTGAATAACCATTCTCTGAATTTCTCATGAATCTTCTTTTGATGTCCATTGTATTATTGGCGGAACGCAATATGAAATTCTCATGATGCCAACCATTATCAAATCACTCAGTCCCTAATTCATGTTTAGTTTATCTTGTTCACCAGGCCATACTGATTTCTATTATTCTGTGGTCTAACTTTTCCTCCTGGTAGTCGCGTTGGAGTCACGAACTTATTTCTCGAAATGAGGATATGACTTTATGGCCTATACTCTTTTGTTTTCTCAAGGCCTGTCACCTCTCGTCTTTTTCTTCACTTGACTATAGACTCTGTAATACTGTCATCTTTTTGATCTACCGTTGTCATTCATATATCACATCTTACTCATAATGCTTCATTAACTCCCTTCTTATTTCCCGCTAACATTTATATCTATCACTTTATTCTAAAAACTCGAACAAGACATTCTTGTACTTTTAGATCCCCTTGCTCCATCTACTGGCTCTTCGGGTTGCCTAACATTCTTTCTCTACTAGGGACGGGAGCCACACTAAGATAATATTTATCCCTTCAAGGCTTCCAGTGCCTATCTTTGTAGTACTCATATCTAGCTGTACTATTTTAGAGTGCACCATCCGGATGTCTCACAAGGAGATCTATTAGCATATTTGCAATATCCTTCAGAAATGTTAACTAACGTAAACAATCCATCCACCATTTTGGGTTACTCTAACCCCAGCTGGATCTTGATATTCCGTCCTTCTCTTAAACTATATCTGTTAGCTCCCATAAAGCATAACCGAGATAGGTGTGGCCAATTGTACATACCTTTGTTATTGTTGATGGTAACTCAAAATACTTATATTCCTCTGCCTGAATTGTAGATACTGATAATCTTCATTAACTGGCGCCTCGTACTCTTCTTTATCTAGCTTCTTTTACTTGTTCAAACTTGTATCTATCTTCTGAATCTCTCATTTCCTTTTACCATAGGGGTGGATAGATGTTCTTGCCTTAAGGCTCCTTATCAAGAGGCTTACACATATTAGTACACACATGATCTGCTAAAGACCTCATATTTACTCATCATAAGCATGATGCAAAATCGAGTTCCTCTGACTCAACTCTTCCACAGCCACATTCAATCTCTTACCAATTGTATATCTTGATGTAGGTATCGTATTACGAATATAATAGAATTTAGGAATTTGAATTTCTATGACTGAGCTCTACCACACGATCTGGAGTAAGAAGAAAGAGTGACAGTCCTAAATGCCCTGTAGCCTCCTGCTTATAAGTGTGGTGCACGACACACCCATAAACAAGACTCTACTAGACACAACTTATAGACTCCCTAGGACAGAACTGCTCTGATACCACTTTTGTCACGACCCAAACCGATGGGCTGGACGAGCACCCGGTACCTTACTCAACCAAGTACCAATGTAACGTATCTTTCGTATTATTCTATCATAGGTAAATGAACCTTGAGTAAAGCATGAGGGAATACAAACTTATACATATGACATACTGGCCTATAAGACCAAAATGATCACTCATACACTGAACATAGGCCGGTAAGGCCATTCAATCTTTCATATAAATGACATATGTATACAAGCCTCTAAGAGTACATAAATGTCATAAGGCCGGGACAGGGCCCCGACGTACCAATCGATACGCGTCCTATGCATACTTACCAAATAGATAACTCCGGAGCAAATGGAGCGCACCAACACCTTCCGCTGAGCTGATAGCTTACTTGGAGGGCTCTCAACCTGTCTATCAGAACCTGCGGGTATGAAACGCAGTGTCCCCAGGCAAAAGGGACGTTAGTACAAATAATGTACCGAGTATGTAAGGAATGAATATCAGTAAATAATAGACATGAGAGAAATATGGAGTAAAAGACTTAACATGTAAATTTGAATAACTCTGTGAATCATTAATATTTAAAATGTCATGCATAAGCGTATAAATGTCATACAATGCATAGGTATATGCGTACATAACATCATCAAGCCTCTGAGGGCATCCTATCATATTATCTCGGGCACTATGGGCAAAATCATCAACGTATACCAGCTGATCAGGTGGTGGTGTGTATATAACGCCGTAACATTTTCCCATATCCTATATATATATATATATATATATATATATATATATATACGCGTATATAATGCCATCTGGTCATGGGTCAATGTACATGTAGGAATGAATGCAATGCATGAGAAGTACGTCAATAAAATCTCTCGGAACGTCATAAGACCATTATACCTTTGATTAATGTCATGAAGTAAACTTTATCAACTTACGTATTTTCTGAGACCCATAAACATATGATAGAACAATAGGACACATGGGGAATCAAGAACATAGGCATCTCTAGTATTTCTATGAATAGAGTCATTTATGAAAGTTGTGCATTTGCTCGTTTCGTTCGCATTGCATAGATCATGCCAAAAGGAAAGAAGGGATAGCCTTAACATACCTGAGCCGATTCTCTTGACAATTCCTCTAACACACATCAATTGCGACAAAACACGTAACAGCGGATCGAAGTAGGGGAGAATCCATATGATATTCTTGAGAAATATTGCACCGTACTCCCTTAAAATTTGCAAAATCTCACGTTGCTAAGTGTCACAAGGGCATGGTTTCTATCCGTTGAAACCTGCCTGTGCAGTACCCAAGTCTTACACTTGACTTCAGCCTATCCAACACTCGGCCAAAATTACAGCAACTTTGGACTTAGAATATTTTCGGACAGCTTCAACGTAGTAAGCTTTAGAGCTGATTTAGGCAACGAATTAAAAGTAAGGAAACGGTAAATTGACAAGAACACAAGGCACAATTCACAAGAAACTCTTTTCCCAACTTTGTATTTATAACTCGTGTATACAAAGAAACTCAACTCTAAGTACTCCGCGTACAAAAGAAGATCACTCTTGACCCTCAGGTGTTCTCTCAAAGACTACTCTTAGCTTTAGGTGTTTTCACTCTTGAAAACAGACTTAGGAACTCTTTCCTAAGTTAAACATGCACTCTCACATGTTTTTCTCTCTTTCAAGACCACTCTCAGTCTTGATACTCTGTTTCAAGACTTACTCTTAGTCCTGATGCACTTCATCACGAAAATGCCCTATATATATAGATATATGGGCTGTCACTGGCAGATTTGAAGGGGAAACTTACAAAAGGGCAGTCCATTCTAGTGCTTTTCTCAGTCAAAGCACTACATAAGCACTTAATCATTTAATGGGGCACTTACCCACGAAATGGCCCTTTTCAGCACTCAACTCTGTTTTGTGGAGTACTCAGCCCTCTTTGTGGAGCACTTAGCCCTTTGGTGGATCACTGGTCTCACCATCCACTGAAACAAGCCCGTCACACAGCATTGCTAAATCTGTCCTAACTTGTAGTTGACATCCCCCAACTACTTAGGCCTTTACACAAAATAATAGATACAAGCACTATACAGACATGGGTACAAGTTATTACAACAAGGTAAACACGCTCTACTTTGGCATGTGCAATACATGTGCCCGTTTTACTTGGTCAGCTATTGCATGCCCTAAGGCTGGCATTTCGCCCATCCTTGGCGCCTTTTGATATTGTTCCGCACCAATGCCTTGTCCGCAACCTGCTGCCCATGATTTTGCCGCACACGCCCGACACCAGCCAGGGTCGCGAGAGGCCGAGGGCACGGTAGAGGCCGCGGTAGGGGTAGAGGTGCCGCTCGCACAACAGCTGGGGCGGTACCTGCAAATCCACCAATTGCCCCAGATCAGGACCAGATTCCAGTTGTTGATGCACCAACTCAGGCACCACCTGTGCCTATTGTGATTCCAGGCATTCAGGAGGCCTTAGCTCAGATTCTGACTGTGTGTACCAGTCTTGCTCAGGCGGTCTCTGTTCCGGCCGCAGCAGCCACTTCTCAGGCTGGGGGAGGTGCTCAGACTCCCGTTGCCCGCACACCTGAGCAGGTGGTACATGGATTCCAGACACCGGGGGCACCACCAGCCCAGCCGGTTGTAGCTTCTCAGGACTATGTGGTTCCTGCTATGCCTCAGGATGAGCAGCATAGATTGGAGAGGTTTGGGAGACTCCAGCCTCCATCTTTCAGTGGTGTAGAGGGAGGGTATGCACAGGGTTTCTTGGATAGGTGTCAGAGGATACTCCGTACAACAGGTATTTTAGAGACCAGTGGGGTCTCGTTCACTACCTTTCAGTTCTTTGGGGCTGCAGTCAGTTGGTGGGAGGCTTACGAGAGGCGTAGGCCGGTTGGCGTAACACCCCTTACTTGGCAGCAGTTCTCCGTTATCTTTCTGGAGAAGTTCGTGCCTTAGTCCCGCAGAGAGGAGCTGCGCAGACAGTTTGAGCAGCTTCGTTAAGGTGATATGTCTGTGATGCAGTATGAGATATGATTCTTGGAGATGGCTCGTCATGCTATATGGTTGGTTCCCACAAACAGGGAGAGGATCAGGAGGTTTATAGATGGCCTCACTTTTCAGTTGCGGTTGCTCATGACCAGAGAGAGAGTGTCTGGTGCTACTTTTGATGAGGTTGTCGACATTGCTCGGCAGATTGAGATGGTTAGCAGTCAGGAGAGGGTTGAGAGAGAGGACAAGAGGCCTCGTGGACAGGGTGGATTTAGTGGTACTCCTTCTGGGGGTCAGTTCTAGCACGGTAGAGGCTGGCCATTCAGACATGCTCAGACAACTCGCCTAGTTCACCGTGGTGCATCATCTGGCCACGGTTCTTATAGTTATCAGCAGGGCCGTTCATATCTTGGTGCCCTTCCAGCGCAGAGTTCTTCTCGTGCTCTATCGGGTGAAGGTTCGTCTATGCCGGGTCCTTCTTCTAGTTATCCCGGTGCTCAGGGCTCCCTTCAGTCCCCAGCACAGCACCGGAGTGTTGCTATGAGTGTGGGGAGTTTGGTCACATGAGGAGAGAGTTTCCCCGTCTTGTGTGAAATCCCGCTCCGTAGAGGAGCCAGTCTATGTCATCAGCATCAATTTCTCTATCACCCGCCCAGTCAGCTAGGGGTCGCCCGAGAGAGGGAGGCAGATCAAGGGGTGGCCAGGCCCATTTCTATGCCCTCTCTGCCAGACCAGATGTCATTGCTTCAGATGCTGTGATTACAGGTATTGTCTCAGTTTACCACAGAGATGCCTCTGTATTATTTGACCCTAGTTCTACTTATTCATATGTTTCCTCGTATTTCGCTCATTTTTTGGATATGCCCCGTGAGTCTTTAGTTTCATCTGTTTATGTATCTACTCCTATGGGTGATACAATTATTGTGGATCGCGTATATCGGTCATATGTGGTGACTATTGGGGGTCTGGAGACCAAAGTGGATCTTTTGCTGCTCAGTATGGTCAATTTTGATGTGATATTAGGTATAGATTGGTTGTCTCCATGTCATGTTGTTCTAGATTGTCAAGATAAAACTGTGACGTTGGCGATGCCGGGGTTGCCGAAGGTTTAGTGGAGCGGTTATATAAACTATGTTCCCAGTAGAGTGATTTCATACTTGAAGGCTCAGCGGATGGTTGAGAAGGGTTATCTATGCTATTTGTCTTTTTGTGAGGGATGTTAGTGCAGAGACTCCTGCCATTGATTCTGTTCCGGTGGTACGTGACTTTCCAGATGTGTTTCCTGCAGACCTGCCGGGCATGCCGCCTAACATGGATATTGACTTTGGTATTGATTTGGTGCTAGGCACTTAGCCCATTTCTATTCCACCGTATCGTATGGCACCGGCAGAGTTGAAGGAGTCGAAAGAACAACTTCATGAACTCCTTGATAAGAGGTTTATTCGACCTAGTGTGTCACCTTAGGGTGCACCGGTGCTATTTGTGAAGAAGAAGGATGGTTCTATGAGGATGTGCATTGACTACAGGCAGTTGAACAAGGTCACAGTCAAGAACAAGTATCCTTTGCCACGTATTGATGATCTATTTGACCAGCTTCAGGGGGCGAGGGTGTTCTCCAAGATTGATTTGTGGTCAGGGTATCACCACCTGAAGATTCGGGATTCAGATATTCTTAAGACAACTTTCAAAACCCGATATGGCCATTATGAGTTCTTAGTAATGTCTTTTGGGTTGACCAATGCCCCAACAACGTTCATGCATTTGATGAACAGTGTATTCCATCCCTATTTGGACTCATTCATTATTGTATTCATTGATGACATCCTAGTGTACTCTCGTAGCCAGGAGGAGCATGCTCAACACCTGAGGATTGTGTTACAGAGATTGAAGGAGGAGAAGCTTTATGCAAAGTTCTCCAAGTGTGAGTTTTGGCTTGGTTCAGTAGCATTCTTAGGGCACGTGGTGTCCAGTGAGGGTATTCAGGTAGATCCGAAGAAGATAGAGGCGATGCAGAGTTGGCCTAGACCGTCCTCAGCCATGGAGATTAAGAGCTTCTTTGGTTTGGCGGGCTATTACCATCGCTTTGTAGAGGGATTTTCATATATTGCATCGCCCTTGACCAAATTGACCCAAAAGGGTGCTCCATTCAGGTGGTCGGATGAGTGTGAGGAGAGCTTCCACAGCTCCAATTCTAGTTCTGCCGTCAGCTTTAGGTTCTTACACTGTGTATTCTGATGCTTCTAGGATAGGTATTGGATGTGTTCTGATGTAGGAGGGTGGGGTGATTGCCTATGCCTCACGCCAGTTGAAGACTCATGAGAATAACTATCATGTCCATGATCTTGAGTTAGCAGCTATTGTGCATGCCTTAAAGATTTGGCGGCACTATTTGTACGGGGTTCATTGTGAGATCTATACTAATCACCGGAGTTTGCAGTACCTGTTCAAGAAGAAGGATCTTAATTTGCGCCAGCGGAGATGGTTGGAGCTTCTCAAGGACTATGATATCACTATTTTGTACTATCTGGGGAAGGCCAATGTGGTGGCCGATGCTTTGAGTCGTCGGGCGGAGAGTTTGGGGAGTTTAGCATATCTTCTAGTAGCAGAGAGACCTTTGGCATTGGATGTTCATGCCTTAGCTGGCCAGCTTGTCAGATTGGATATTTTGAAGCCGAGTCGGGTACTGGCTTGTGTGGTCTCCAGGTCTTCTCCTTATGACCATATTAGGGAGCGTCAGTATGATGACCCCCACCTGCTCGTTCTTCAGGACAGGGTTCATCTAGGTGATTTTAGAGATGTGACTATTGGTGATGATGGCGTGTTGAGAATGCAGGACCGGATATGTGTACCCAATGTGGATGGGCTTCAGGAGTTGATTCTTGAGGAGGCCCACAGGTCGCGGTATTCCATCCATCCGGGTGCAGCGAAGATGTACCAGGATTTGAGGCAGCACTATTGGTGGAGGCGGATGATGAAGGATATAGCTGGGTTTGTGGCTCGGTGTCTCAACCTTTCAGCAGGTTAAGTATGAACATCAAAGACCAGGTGGTTTTCTTCAGAGGTTAGAGATCCCAGAGTGGAAGTGGGAGCGGATCACCATGGACTTCGTAGTTGGGCTCCCACAGACTTCGAGTAAGTTCGATGCTATTTGGGTTATTATGGATCGGCTGACCAAGTCCACGCACTTCATTCCAGTTGCTACTACTTACTCTTCAGAGCGGTAGGCTAAGATTTACATCCGAGAGATTGTTCGTCTGCATGGTGTCCCAGTTTCCATCATTTCAGTTAGGGGCACTCAGTTTACATCGCAATTTTGGAGGGCCATGCAGCGAGAGTTGGGTACTCAGGTTGAGTTGAGTACAACCTTTTACCCTCAGACGGACAGACAGTTCGAGCGTTATTTAGATATTGGAGGACATGCTACGCACTTGTGTCATCGATTTTGGGGGTTCATGGGACCAGTTTCTGCCGCTCGCGGAGTTTGCATATAACAACAGTTATCAGTTGAGCATTCAAATGGCTCCGTACAAGGCTTTATATGAGAGGAGGTGTAGATCTCCAGTAGGATAGTTTGAGCTGGGTGAGGCTAGGCTCTTGGGTGCAGACTTGGTCCAGGATGCATTAGACAAGGTAAAATCGATTCAGGAGAAGTTTCACACGGCGCAGTCTAGGCAGAAGTGCTATGCGGACAAGAAGGTCTGTGATGTGTCTTTCATGGTTGGGGAGAAGGTTTTGCTGAAGGTATCACCCATGAAGGGTGTTATGAGGATTGTGAAGAGGGGCAAGTTGAGCCCCCGGTTCATTGGGCTTTTTGAGGTGCTTCAGAGGATAGGGGAGGTGGCTTGCAAGCTTGCCTTGCCACCCAACTTGTCGAGTGTGCATCAGTGTTTCACGTTTCTATGCTCCAGAAGTATATTGGAGATCCGACCCATGTTTTGGACTTCAGCACGGTTCAGTTGGATGGTGATATGACTTACGATGTGGAGCCGGTGGCCATTTTGGATCGGCAGGTTCAGAAGTTGAGGTCAAAGGATATAGCTTCAGTGAAGGTGCAGTGGAGAGGTCAGCCTCTGGAGGAGGCCACCTGGGAGACCAAGCGGGAGATGCAGAGCAGATATCCACACCTATTTGAGACTCCAGGTATGTTTCTAGACCAGTTCGAGGACGAACGTTTGTTTAAGAGGGGGAGGATGTAACGACCCGGCCGGCCGTTTCGAGAGTTATAGCCCCGTTTCCCCCATTTTTGCTTCTTTTTGTGTTCTTCAGCTTGTTCGGACATATTCAGAGGAGAAGCCCAGATGCTCCGGTACGGAGGTGTGAGCAGCTGGTTACGGAGGGCACGAGAAGAGGTAGAGGGTGGCCTAAGAAGTATTGGGGAGAGGTGATCAGGCAGGATATGGCGAGGCTCCAGATTTCCGAGGACATGACACTTGATAGGAAGATGTGGAGGTCGAGTATTAGGGTTGTAGGTTAGGAGGTAGTTGAGTCGTGCCTTACTTCGTAACATGGTGGGACTAGCCATGTAGGATTTTTGTCTAAGATAACTAGTGGGAATGTTGTGGCTTACTATTTCGCTTTTCAGTGCAGGTCCTATTTACTAGCTATCGCTTTTGCTTTACATCTTTCTTCTAGATTTCATGATGTTCCTATTTTTCTTATGACTGTTGTGGTGATACTAATATTTACTAATATTGTCTCCCTTTACTTTGCATCTTTCTTCTGGATTTCATAGTGTTCCTATTTATCCTATGATTGTTGTTGTGATACTAATATTGTCTCCCTTTTTGTCCCTTTTTGCCCCTTTTGTCTTTTTGTTTTTTTGAGCCGAGGGTCTTTCGGAAACAGCTTCTCTACTCCTTCGGGGTAGGGATAAGGTCTGTGTACACACTACCCTCCCTAGACCCCATTAGTAGAATTTTACTGGGTTGTTGTTGTTGTTGTTTTTTGTGTTCTTCAGCTATATTATGAAATTCCGGGTTAGTTGGTTCGGGTCCGGAGTGGTTTCGGAGTGAATTGAGACACTTAGTCTCTTTATTAGAAGCTTAAGTTGGAAAAGTCAACCGGATGTTGACTTATGTGTAAACGATCTCGGATTTGAATTTTGATGGTTTCGTTTGCTCCGTTAGGTGATTTTGGACTTAGGAGCGCGTCTGGAATGTGATTTGGAGGTCCGTAGTGGAATGAGGCTTGAATTGGCAAAAATTAAAAATATGGCAATTTTCGTCGGCAGTGGAAAATTTAATATCAGGGTTGGAATGGATTTTCGGAAGTTGGAGTAGGTTCGTGGTGTCATTTGTGACGTGTGTGTAAAATTTGAGGTAATTCGGATGTGGTTTGATAGGTTTCGGCGTCGTTTGCGAAATTTGGAAGTTTAGAAGTTCTTAAGCTTGAATCCAAGGGTAATTTGGTGTTTTGATATTGTTTTGAGTGATTCGAAGGTTCGACTAAGTTCGTATGATATTATGGAACGTGTTGGTATGTTTGGTCGAGGTCCCGTGGGCCCCGAGGTGATTCCAGGTGGTTAACGGAAGGTTTGGAACTTGAAAAATGCAGTTGAAGCTGCTGGTTCTGATGTCTTCCGCACATGCGGAGTGGGAGCTGCAGGAGCGACTGAGGAGCCGTAGATGCGGCCATGGAGGACCTGGGCAGGAACTGTAGGTGCGAAGGTATTCCCGCACCTACGAGAGTCGCAGATGCGGGTAGGTATGCGCAGGTGCGAGAGGGAATCCGCAGGGGCGAGGTAGTTTTCGCACCTGCGATGATCGCAGATGCGGTCGAGAGTCGCAGAAGCGATTCAAGGGTTTTAAGTGACTTTTCGCATAAGCGGAGCTTTGTTCGCAGATGCGGCATCGCAGAAGCGACAAAAGGGACCGCAGGTGCGGTTTCACTGGGCAGAATGTATAAATAGAGGACTTCGAGATTTTTCCTCATTTTCACAATTTTGAACTCGGACTTTGGAGCTTTTGAGGTAATGTTTGAAGGAAATTCAAGGCTATTCACTGAGGTAAGTTCCTTGAGCCTAATTATCCTTAGCTATGGTGTTTTTCCGTTGATTTCATCATCTAATTAGGGATTTGAACTAGAAATTTGGGGGATTTAGGGCTTAAGAGTTGGAGAATGGATATTTTGGGGATTTGAGTGACCAAATGAGGTCGGATTTTGATAAATTTGATATGGTTAGACTCGTGAGTGAATGGGCTTTCAGATTTTGTGACTTTTATCAGATTTCGAGACGTGGGACCGGGTTTGAGTCGATTTCGAATTTTGGCTCTAATTTAGTAGTTTTCTTGTGGAATTGATCCCTTTAGCCTTTATTGATTGTGTTGTATTACTTGTGGCTAGATTCAGGACGTTTGGTGGCCGATTTGAGAGTCAAAGGCATCACAGAGTAGGATTTTGCTCGGATTGAGGTAAGTAACATTCTTAAATCCAATCTTGAGGGTATGAAATCCCGAGAAATTCATATGATGTGGATATTTAGAGGTGACGCGCATGCTAGGTGACGGACGTGTGAGCGTGCACCGTGTGGGATTGAGACTTGGTTCGTCCCGGGAGACTGTAAAGTTGAATAGCCCATTGTTATTACTTGTTCATCTTGTTTTTGACCTATTGACTGTCTTACATATTAGAAACCATGCTTAGGCTATATAATAACACTGTTGGGACCCGCATTGGTCGTGAACTTGTTGAATTGACTGCTAGATTGTTGTCTTGTACTCAGTCACCGTTTTACTTATGCTGATATCTCAACTCTCTCTCATTTCTTGATTAAAACTCGTTGTATTCTCTGTTTGGGTTGTTTATTGTGATATTCGGTGAGGTTGGAGAGGCTAGTGACTGAGATAGGGCCTGAGTGCCGGGTTGAGAGCTATGTGAGATATATTGGATCATGATGCACGCCGCAGCAATATTGGATCGGGTTGCACGCCGTAACAAGCCTTCGGGCCATATATCGGATCGGGATGCACGCTGCAGCAGTACTTGGATCGGGCTGTACGCCGCAACAATATATGGATTGGGCTACATGCCGCAACAGTATTGGGTCGGGCTACACTCCCCAGCAATATAGCGCTTGGGCTGTAGGAGCCCCTCCGGAGTCTGTACACCCCTAGTGAGCGCAAGTACCTTTGATTGTAGGTATTAAGGCTGAGAGCCGAGTGATTGAACTGTTGAGATAGATGAGTGACAGTAGCCCTGTGAAGTTGTACTTGCTCTTATTTGTTGTTGCACTTCATTGCTAATTGTTATTATTGTGAAATTTCTGGAAGATTCATATCTATTTTACTTGAACTCGAAATGATTTGACTTAAAACACCGGATTGAAAGCTTGCCTATTTTTCTTGCTGAAATTACTGAATGAATTGCATTTGTGTAGCTCGTCACTGCTTCTCAGTTCCTTATTTAATTCTGTTACTTACTGAGTTGGAAGTACTCACGTTACTCCCTGCACCTTCTGTACAGATCGAGGTATGACTGGACGTGGAGGTCATTGAGCTCGTGCGCAGTTGATTTTTCGGAGATTTACGAGGTAATTACTGGCGTTCGCAGACCTTGTGCTCCTTCCTTATTATCTTTCTTTCTCTATATTGATATCTAGACACATACTATTGTAGACACCGTCTTTTATATTGAGAGTCTAGTTGCTCATGATTTAGTGACACCCCGATATCGGGCTATTTTTTCGCACTTATATTTTATTTGGGTTTTACCCTGTATTTATGAGAAACTCCGGTTATTTTAAATATCTTAATTCATTTCTGTTGAATTTTGAAAGTGTTTTGGAAAGGTCGGCCTGCCTAGTACCACGATAGATTCCATCACGACGGGTTAGATTTTGGGTCATGACATTAAACCTTGGGGAGTGACCGGTCTTAACGATTTGCAGCAGTCAGACCGAAATCGCTTTCAAGGCAATGGCTTGCCACGACACAATATTTATTCAATAAGTTATTTCTATTCTCTTGTTATTCTTGGTCAATATGGATATCCATATAGATCTATAATATGGTTATCCATATTATCCGCCGGTTAATCCGTTTTACCCGTATTACATATGGGTCGTGTTGAATAATTTTTTCGTTTTGTGCATTGTCCATTTTTTACCTGCCAATATCTGACTCGATCCGCCCGTTTGCCATTCATATAACAGGCTAAGCTTGCCTGAATATCTAAAAAGAGTTACTATCTTTTAATTAAATTA
This sequence comes from Nicotiana tabacum, assembly GCF_000715075.1. Classification (NCBI taxonomy): domain Eukaryota; kingdom Viridiplantae; phylum Streptophyta; class Magnoliopsida; order Solanales; family Solanaceae; genus Nicotiana; species Nicotiana tabacum. The sequence continues at coordinate 101,440,773 of NC_134100.1, read as the reverse complement.
ACCAAGAAGGCACTATTTACTATTTAGCTACAATAATATTTAAGTAGTGTGTGTGAGAAGTGGGGGTAGCTAGTCCTTTAAGTTTGTTAGGTGATAAAGTTATCCGGGCATTTTCCATGCTCATCAGGAATTTCTTATGATTATTATTATTATTATTATTATTATTTTTAGTGTGTAGATCGATCATGAATGACCTCCAGTTAGGCACAAAATTATTTAGCCAGCTAACCTGAAGAAGAGTCTGATCGAGTATGTTCATACGAGAAAAGTAAATCCAATTTTCTATGGAAATGTGTCAATTAGTCAACTTATCTTTGTGGTAAGGCAAACACTGTCTTTCGTCTCTTTTCTTTTGTGTTTTGTCTCAATTACTTGTAGGTTATGATTAGTCTTCATCATACTAAAGCCTTAACCTTTAACTACTCCAAATATAGTCTTTGTCCCTTTTCTAAAAGACTGAACATGTCAATTCGCCAATTTGTGCGATATATGCAATTATCATATATGTTGAGCCATTTCAAATCACGTGAATCGGAATAGAATGAATTAGTATAATCAAGGTGAAAAAAAGCTTATAATAGTTGGTAATAATTTTGTTGAAATTTATACACAACTAGCGGTCTAAATGCTGAAAATGTTTTTTTCATACAATGTTCTACTTTTTGAAAATGAAAATGAGGAAAGTATACATAATGTAATTACTGTTATAAATATATTATATTATGAATGTTCATTTAGTACTCCGTTGTAAATAAGCTTCCTGAAGAAACTTATTTACAAGATACTCCGCCGTAAATATATATCTATTTAGTACTCTATTGGAAATAAGCCTCCTGAAGAAGCTTATCCTTTCGGTACCCCGTTATGGATAAACATCAACCCCGATAGAAGATTATGTATATCTGGTACAATGAGCTTATCCTTTCGGTACCCTGTTATGGATAAACATCACCTCCGTTAGAAGATTATCTATATCTGGTGCAATGAGCTTATCCTTTCGGTACTCCATTATGGATAAACATCATCCCCGATAGAAGATTATCTATATCTGGTACAGTAGCAGCTTACACAACAGTTTGCAGAAGCAGCGTACACAACGACTTCCTTTCTTCTATAAATAGAGGAGATTTCAGTTCATTATGTAAATCAGTTTGAAATTGAATAATATATCAGTTTCTCTCTATACTTGTCTTTACTTTATAGTTTTTATTTTATAATGCGTTATCAGCACGAGACTTTGCCATCTCGAGCAAATACTTTGAAAGTATCAGAGGTAAGACCTTTCTTTTTCTAAATAATGTCAAATCTTTCTAAACTTAAATTTGTAGCCCTGGATATATCTGGCAAAAGCTACTTGTCTTGGGTGCTTGATGCTGAAATTCATCTTGATGCAATGGGTCTCGCAGACACCATCAAGGACAAAAATTAAGCATCAAACCAAGACCGTGCCAAAGCAATGATATTCCTACGCCATCATCTTGATGAAGGCTTGAAAATAGAATATCTCTCTATTAAAGATCCAGTCATACTGTGGAATAATTTGAAAGATAGATATGACCACCTGAAGATGGTCGTTCTTCCACAGGCACATTATGATTGGACTCATCTAAGACTACAAGATTTTGAATCTATTAGTGAGTATAATTCTGCTATGTTAAGAATTATTTCCCAATTGAAATTATGTGGTGATAATATTACTGATCATGATATGTTGGAGAAAACTTTCACCATTTTTCATGCCTCGAATATGCTCCTGCATCAGCAATATTAAGAGATGGGATTCAAAAAGTATTCTGAACTTATCTAACATCTTATTGTAGCTAAGCAACATAATGGGCTATTAATGAAAAACCATGAAAGTCGACCTACTGGTTCTTGTCCATTTCCTGAAGTGAATAATACGAACTTCCACCAAGCTAAGCGTGAAAGAGGACGTGGCCCCAGTCGTGGTCATGACCGTAGTCGGGAAAAAAACTCTAATCATGGTAATAATAATGCACAAAAGAACCCTCCTCACCACCGGTGTCACGCCCCAATCCAAGGGGAGCGCGACTGGCGCTCAACCGAGTGAACCCGGTCGAGAAAGCCTAGTAAAGCTTTCCTACCCGACTCATTCATGATCCAAAAAGGGAATGCGTTACCATTTGTAAAACAGGGGAGAGATCAGTTATATAAATATATAAATGTTGCTAGTTCATTTTTCATTATATGCATTATGCCATAGTTAAGTTTTCAAAATACAACTCGATCCAATGACCACCCCAACATACATACATGACCCACACAAAAAAACCGTCTACGGAGCCTCTAAGGATACAAAAGAGCAACATGACAATGCCGGCAATAAGGCCCCGGCTATATCTCAAAATGTAAAAACTTATACAAAAGAAGGACTACATGACCCCTAGGAGAAATGGGGCTCACCAAAACTGCTGTGAGGAGAGAAAGAGAGCACCACTATCTGCGATCGGCACTATCTGCGATGGAACCACCTACATCAATTCAAAGATGTAGCGCCCTCGGCAAAAGAGACACTAGTACTGTTGATTAGTACTAGTATGTAAGGCAAACACTAATTTTAGTAGAATGAATAGTGAAACAAAGAGAAGACAGTCATAATAATCAATAAATACTTCATAGAAATACAAAGAAAACACCAAGTAAAAATCACATAGTTTTCAATTCAATCTTTCCATCTTTTTTTTTTTTTAGATTAATAATCTTTAGTGACAAGCCACAACTCACAATGCCACCGTGTTTTTATACGTAGTCCGGTCTCGGCCCGACCGGCTAAGCCATCTCAAGTGAGACATATCCATATCCATAATGTAATTCAATAATTCCAATACAAATTCCACCATGTGTACAACATGGCGCCCGATCTCGGCCCGATCAGCTAAGCCATCTCACTTTAGACATAACCTCTTTCAACTGTCCACTCAATTCATATTTCTTTCCCATCTTCATTACATGGCACAAATAATCTCATTTATTAAGTAGTTATTGGCACTTGGGCACATTTTACAATTCAAGTCTTTCGCTTTATATTTGTTCAAATAACATCAACACTCATGTCAATAACTACCATCACATAAGGCATTTCACACATAAGGGAAGGAGCTTGGAAAATCATAATTACGTTCTCAAATAGCATGATGACATGGTAACCATCTAAAACAACGAGGGAACATGAATCTTTCAATCAAACACACTAAGGAAAACAATTCTAGTATAATCAAGTTGGAACTTACACCAATTATTCGGACACCAGGAGTTCGATTCTAAGAAGAAGAGAGTTAGCCATACATACCTCAATTGCGCTTCTTTAGACTTTACAATTATCCGGAACCCTTAGCAACCTCAATCTATTTTTGCAATATACAAATTGAACCCAAAATTATGAAAATGTTCATAGTTCTAGTTCACTTTTTTATTTTTCCCACACTCTTTATCACATGCATGCAAGATGAACCACTCTCATACCCATGAAGTATTAGCCTAGTACCCCATCATAGCTATGTTTGAAATTAAGAGTTGGGGTGATGAAATCTTACCTTTTTGGATGAAGAAATTGGGTGCTCTACTTGAGTATTTCCAAGCTTTGAGTGATGGTTGAAGATTGATTGATGAAAATTAGGCCCTCCCTCTTGAACCCCCTCTCTCTCACTCTAGAAGTATCATAAAATGAGCTCAAAATAGACCTAATGGGTGTTTTAACAGAATGGGAGTCGGGTTTTAAATTAAGAAAAATGGTGCCCCGACACAGGTCTGCGGTCGCATATGCGATCGCATAATGGTTATGCGGTCCGCAAAGTGACCGCAGAAATGGACCTCAGGGGCCTAAACTTTCGGCTCAGGTATGCGACTAGTATGCGGTCCGTATACTTGTTCTGCTGTCGCATAATGCACCGCAGAAACCCAAGAGGAATTATGCGACTGATATGCGGTCCGCATATCGATTATGTGGTCCACATATCGATTATGCGGTCCGCATATCGATTATGCGGTCGCAAATTGGCCAAACTTACTGCTTCACTCTGCGGCCATTATGCGGTCCGCAGAGTGATTATGCGGCCGCATAATGGGCCGCAGAAATGCGTTCTTCTGCGAAATATTTTCCTCTCAGTTCATAGGGTACTGTTCAATCCAAAAATTCCGAACCACAGTAAGCAAGCTCGCCGCGAAGAATTTCTACTAAAATAACGCAGAAATCTAACTTGCCACCACAAAATCCCGAGTTTTTGGTTAAAATTTTTACGGGTCCTTACAACCGGCAGTGGAAAAGGAAAGAACAAAAGCATGAAGTTGTGCAAGCAGCAAAGGCAAAAAATGCATGCTATAGAAGTAGAGGAAAAAGGCATTGGTCACGTACATGTCGTATGCCAAAGCACCTGGTTGAGCCGTATCAAGCCTCGAAAAATTTCTACTAAAATAACGCAGGAATCTAACTTGGCACCACGAAACCCCGAGTTTTTGGTTAAAATTTTTACGGGTCCTTACAACCGGCAGTGGAAAAGGAAAGAATAAAAGCATGAAGTTGTGCAAGCAGCAAAGGTAGAAAATGCATGCTATAGATGTAGAGGAAAAAGGCACTGGTCACGTACATGTCGTACGCCAAAGCACCTGGTTGAGTTGTATCAAACCTTGAAGAATTTCTACTAAAATAACGCAGGAATCTAACTTGGCACCATGAAACCCCGAGTTTTTGGTTAAAATTTTTTACAGGTCATTACATCTTCCCCCACTTAAGATCATTCGTCCTCGAATGAGGATCAAGGTTCACTTAACACAGTTTCAGCTATTCAAACAAATGAGGGTACTTTTCTTTCATTTTATTTTCGGCTTCCCAAGTAGCTTCTTCGACTTGTTGGTTTCGCCATAACACATTCACAGATGCAATTTCTTTGTTTCTCAATTTCCGGACCTGCCTATCAAGAATAGCAATCGGAATTTCTTCATATGACAATTCTTCACTAAACTTGATGGTCTCAACCGGCACAATAGCGGACGGATCTCCAACTACCTTCTTCAACATGGACACATGGAATACTGGGTGTACTAATGACATCTCAGGTGGTAGTTCAAGCTTGTACGCCACCTGACCTATCCTTTGAATAATTTTATATGGCCTGACATACCTCGAACTTAATTTCCCTTTCTTTCCAAACCGCATGATCCCCTTCATGGGAGATATCTTCAAGAACACCCAATCATCTTCTTTGAACTCTAAGTCTCTGCGACGAACATTCGAGTAGGATATTTGACGACTCTGAGCAGTTTTCAACCGCTCTTTTATGATCTTAACCTTTTCCATAGCCTGATGCACAAGGTCTGGTCCTATTAGTTCAGCTTCTCCAGCTTCTCCATACAAGGCCTCAAACGGCGCCATCTGAATACTGTTATGGAAGCTGTTATTATAAGCAAATTCTATGAGCAGCAAATGATCATCCCAGCTACCCTTGAAATCAAGCACACACGCACGCAAAATGTCCTCAAGCGTCTGAATAGTCCGCTCTGCTTGCCCGTCAGCCTGTGGATGGAAAGCCGTACTAAGATTTACCTGCTTACCCAAACCTTGCTGAAACTTCTTCCAGAAATTAGCTGTGAATTGGGCCCCTCGATCGGAAATGATGGAAAATGGAGTGCCATGAAGCCTGACTATTTCCTTGATATACAACTGAGCATATTATTCCATAGTGTCAGTGGATTTAACTTGTAAAAAGTGTGCTGATTTCGTGAGTCGATCCACGATCACCCAAATTGAGTCAAACTTATGCAGAGTGCGCGGTAACCCTACCACAAAATCCATGTTGATCATTTCCCATTTTCACATTGGAATTTCTATACTCTGAGCTAACCCACCGGGCCTTTGATGCTCGGCCTTCACTTGTTGACATTTTGAACATTTTTCCACAAAGTCCGCCATACCCCTCTTCATGTTATTCCACCAGTAAACCTCCTTGAGGTCATGATACATTTTTGTAGAACTTGGGTGCACGGAATATCTAGAAGTATGAGCTTCTGCCATGATTCTTTCCCGAAGACCATCTACGTTTGGAACACATAGTCTCCCTTGGTACCGTAATGTACCGTCATCCACGCCAAGAGAAAAGGCAGTAGTCTTGTGTTTATGAATCCCCTCCTTCAGCTGCACCAACACTGGATCATTGTATTGCTTCTCCTTGACCTCCGTCACAAGCGATGATTCCGCCCTATTCCGCACAATCACTCCCCCTTCATTAGAGTCCGCAAAACGAACTCCCAAACTGGCCAACTGGTGAACCTCCTGGGCCAAGGACCTTTGACATGCCTCCAAGTGAGCCAACTACCCATAGACTTCCGACTAAGAGCATCCGCTAACACATTAGCTTTCCCCGGATGATACAAAATGTTGATGTCATAATCTTTGAGCAATTCAAGCCACCTTCTCTGCCTTAAGTTCAATTCCTTTTGCTTAAAAATGTACTGAAGACTCTTGTGGTCTATGAATACATCTACATGGACTCCATACAAATAATGACGCCAAAGTTTTAATGCAAAAACCACCACCGCAAGCTCTAAGTCATGAGTTGGATAATTCTTTTCAGGATTCTTAAGTTGCCTTGAAGCATATGCTATAACCTTACCATGTTGCATTAATACACACCCAAGACCGATCCTTGAAGCATCGCAATACACCACAAACCCCTCGGTACCTTCTGTCAGGGTCAATACCGGCGTTGAAGTCAATCTTGATTTCAATTCCTGGAAGTTCCTTTCACAAGCATCGGACCACTGGAACTTAACCGTCTTCTCTGTCAAATTAGTCAATGGGGAGGCAAGAGTGGAGAACCCTTACACGAACCTCCTATAATACCCGGCTAAACCCAAGAAACTACGAATCTCTGTTGGAGTAGTAGGTCTAGGCCAATCTTTCACCGCTGCAATCTTTTGAGGATCAACCTTAATTCCTTCTTCGAAGATGACATGACCCAAGAATGTAACAGATTCAATCCAAAATTCACATTTTGAGAACTTTGCATACAATTGGTGTTCATGAAGAGTTTGCAGAACTGCCCTAAGGTAATCGGTGTGATCATCTCGACTTCGTAAATATACAAGGATGTCGTCAATGAATACTATCACAAAGGAGTCGAGGAACGGCTTGAAGACTCGATTCAGAAGATTCATGAAAGTTGCCGGGGCATTTGTTAGCCCGAAAGACATTACCAAAAATTCAAAGTGCCCATACCAAGTTCAGAAAGCTGTTTTCGGAATATCCTGCTCCCTTACCTTCAATTGATGGTACCCAAACCGCAAATCAATTTTGGAGAAGAACTTAGCACCTTGTAATTGATCAAACAAATCATCTATTCTAGGCAATGGGTATTTGTTTTTGATTGTGAATTTGTTGAGTTACCGGTAATCAATACACATCCGTAGCGATCCATCTTTCTTCCTAACAAAGAGAACCGGTGCGCCCCAAGGCAACACACTCGGTCGGATGAAAGCTTTCTCTAGCAAATCCCTTAGTTGTTCCTTTAGCTCTTTTAATTCTGCCGGCGCCATTCTATAAGGTGGAATGGATATAGGCTGTGTGCCCAGCATCAAATCAATCCCAAAATCAATCTCCCTGTCTGGAGGGATTCCAGGGAGCTCATCCGGAAATACATCGGGGAATTCATTCACAATTGGTACAGATTCAAGGGTAGGCACCTCAGCAGTGGTGTCCATAACTCGAACCAAATGGTAAATATACCCTTTCCTGATCATCTTTGTGGCCTTAAAGTAGAAATAAACCTACCTTTTGGCATAACATTATTGCCCTCCCATTCAACAATTGGCTCGTTAGGAAACTCAAGACTCATGATTCTGGCTCGGCAATCGAGTTTGGCAAAACATGAATAAAGCCAATCTATTCCCATTATTACGTCAAAATCAATCATCCCTAGTTCAATAATATAGGCCATGGTATCCCGACCACGCACTGTGACAACACAATCCATATAAAACCATGCAGCCATAATAGACTCGCCAACCGGAGTAGATACAGAGAACGGCTCATGAAGCTGTTCCGGTTCTATCCCGAAGCTCGTAGCAACATAAGGAGTAACATAGGACAAAAAAGATCTGGGATCAATAAGGGCATACACATCATGAGATTGAACAGTCAATATACCTGTGATGACATCCGAGGAAGCCTCCGCACTTTGTCGACCACTCATAGCATAGAATCGGCTGGGTCCTCCCGAACTCTGTGCACCACCCCTAGTTGTACCATGCCCTGCGGGTGCTGAAGAGCCTCGAGCTGGAGGGTGTGCTGAAGATGTGGAAGCTGTAGGACTGGATGACTGAGCTGTGCCCCTGCCTGTACCCTGACGGGATGCACGACACTCCCTCTGAATATGGCCTCTCATTCCGTATCTGTAACATACTGGCATGTCCAGGTAGCAGTCTCCAGAATGTATCCTCCCACACTTAGGGAATGGGGCCCTCTGCTATTGCTGGAATCTCCCTCTTGATCGGCCCTGATGGTGGGACCCCCCACTGCCCTGATCGGGCCTAAAGCGACTCCCCTGCTGCTGACCGTGCCCTGATGGCGGGGCAATAGCTGAAGACTGAGCATAAGACTAGGATGGCCCTTATGATCCTCCCCGAAAAGCTGATCTCCCACCTTTGAATGAGTCCCCAAGGTTGCCCGCTGATCGGGCCCTACTACTACTTTCCCGTTCCATCCTGAGCTTTAACTTTCGAGCCTCCGTAGCTTGGGCAAATGCCACCATACTTCCATAGTTCATGTCAGAATTTAGAGCAGTTGTGGTAGCCTCATTAATAACCAAAGGGCTAAGGCCCTGCACAAATCGACGCACTCTTGCCTCCATAGTCGACATCATATGAACAACATACTTCGACAGGCGCACGAACTCCATGTGATACTCCCACACATTCCTACTACCCTTTTTAAGGGCCTCAAACTCCACAGCACGATCTGCCTTAGTCTTGGCAGGCAAGAAATGGTCTATGAAGGCATCCACGAACTCACTCCATCTCGCCGGAGGGCTCCCCTCCTCACGGGAATCTTCCCACATTTCAAACCAGGAATATGCCACCCCTTTCAGATGATAAGAGACCAACTCTACTCCCTCTACTTCAGTAGCACGCATAACTCGGAGAGTCTTATACATCTCATCAATGAAATCCTGAGGGTCTGCCCCGGGATCAGTACCTGTGAACACTGGAGGGTCTAACTGAAGGAACCTGTTTACTCAGGAACTAGAAGAATCCTCTTGCGAGCTAAATAAGGTGGGTGCAACATTTGATCTCTGGGCCTCTTTCGAAGATAAGTACAGACATTTCCGTACCGATTTGCAAGACTCTACTAAACCTGCTCATGACTCGTGAGACCTATGTAACCTAGGCTTTGATACCAACTTGTCACGACCCAAAACCTAACCCGTCGTGATGGCGCCTATCGTGGTACTAGGCAAGCTGACCTTTCCAAAACACTTTCAAAATTTAACATAAATAAATTAAGACATTTAAAATAACCAGAGTTTCTCATAAATATGGGGTAAAACCCAAATAAAACATAAGTGCGAAAAAATAGCCCGATATCAGGGTGCCACTAAGTCATGAGCAACTAGACTCTCAATCTAAAAGACAGTGTCTACAATAGTCTGCGCCTAAATATCAATACAGAGAAAAAAGGATAATAAGGAAGGAGCACAAGGTCTGCGAATGCCGGTAAATGCCTCGTAAATCTCTGGAAAATCAACTGCGCACGAGCTCAATGACCTCCACGTCCGGTCACACCTGGATATGCACACAAGGTGCAGGTAGTAACGTGAGTAATTCCAATTTAGTAAGTAACAGAATTAAATAAGGAACTGAGAAGCAGTGACGAGCTACATAAATGCAGTTCATTTCAATAATTTCACAAAGAAAAATAGGCATGCTTTCAATCCGGTGTTTTAAGTCAAATCAGTTCGAGCTCAAGTAAAACAGATATGAATCTTCCTGAAATTTCACAACAACAACAATTAGCAACGAAATGCAACAACAAATAAGAGCAAGTACAACCTCACAGGGCTATTGTCACTCATCTATCTCAACAGCTCAATCACTCGGCTCTCAGCCTCAATACACACAATCAAAGGTATCTACGCTCACTGGGGGTGTACAGACTCCGGAGGGGCTCCTACAACCAAACGCTATATTGTTGTGGCGTGCAGCCCGACCCAATACTGCTATGGCATGCAGCCCGATCCATATATTGCTGTGGTGTGCAGCCCGATCTAAGTACTGCTGCGGCGTGCAGCCCGATCCGATATATGGCCTGAAGGCTTGTTGCGGCGTGCAACCCGATCCAATATTGTTGCGGCGTGCAGCCCGATCCAATATATCTCACATAGCTCTCAACCCGGTACTCAGGCCCTATCTCAGTCACTAGCCTCTCCAACCTCACCGAATATCACAAACAACAGCCCAAACAGAGAATACAACGAGTTGTAATCAAGAAATGAGATAGAGCTAAGAGATAATGCCTAAGTAAAACGATGACTGAGTATAAGACAACAATGTAGCACTCAATTCAACAAGTTCACGACCAATTCGGGTCCCAACAGTGTTATCATATAGCCTAAGCATGGTTTCTAATATGTAAGAAAGTCAATAGTTCAAAAACAAGATAAACAAGTAATAACAATGGGCTATTCAACTTTACAGTCTCCCGGGACGGACCAAGTCTCAATCCCACACGGTGCACGCTCACACGTCCGTCACCTAGCATGTGCGTCACCTCTAAATATCCACATCATATGAATTTCTCGAGATTTCATACCCTCAAGATCGGATTTAAGAACGTTACTTACCTAAATCCGAGAAAAATCCTACTCTGTGATGCCTTTGCCTCTCAAATCGGCCACCAAACGTCCTGAATCTAGCCACAAGTAATACAACACAATTAATAAAGGCTAAAGGAATCAATTCCACAAGAAAACTACTAAATTAGAGCCAAAATTCGAAATCGACTCAAACCCGGCCCCACGGGCCCACGTCTCGAAATCTGACAAAAGTCACATAATCCAAAAGCCCATTCACTCACAAGTCTAACCATTCCAAATTTATCAAAATCCGACCTCATTTGGTCACTCAAATCCCTAAAAAGTCCACTCTCAAACTCTCTAGCCCTAAATCCCCCAAATTTCTAGTTCAAATCCCTAATTAGATGATGCAATCAACGGAAAAACACCATAGCTAAGGGTAATTAGGCTCAAGGAACTTACCTCAGTGAATAGCCTTGAATTTCATTCAAAAATCACCTCAAAAGGTCCAAAGTCCGTGTTCAAAATTGTGGAAATGAGGAAAAATCTTGAAGTTCTCTATTTATACATTCTGCCTAGTGAAACCACACCTGCGGTCCCTTTTGTCGCTTCTGCAATGCCACATCTGCACGCTTCTGCGACTCTCGACCGCATCTGCGATCATCGCAGGTGCAAAAATTACCTCGCCCCTGTGGATTCCCTCTCGCACCTGCGCATGTCTGCCTGCATCTATGACTCTTGCAGGTGCGGTAATACCTTCGCACCTGCAGTTCCTGCCCAGGTCCTCCATGGCCACATCTGCGGCTCCTCAGTCTCTCCTGCGGGCTCGCACCTGCGGTTCCCACTTTGCAGGTGCGGAAGATACCAGAACCAGCAGCTTTACTTGCATTTTCCAAGTTCCAAACCTTCCGTTAACCACCTGGAATCACCCCGAGGCCCTCGGGACCTCGACCAAACATTCCAACACGTCCCATAACATCATAAGAACTTAGTCGAACCTTCGAATCACTCAAAACAATATCAAAGCACCAAATTACCCTCAGATTCAAGCCTAAGAACTTCTAAACTTCTAAATTCCGCAAACGACGCCGAAACCTATCAAACCACGTCCGAATGACCTCAAATTTTATACACATGTCACAAATGACACCACAAACCTACTCTAACTTCTGGAAATCCATTACGACCCCGATATCAAATTTTCCACTACCGACCAAAATCGCCAAATTTTTAATTTTTGCCATTCTGAATGCGCTCCTACGTCCAAAATCACGTAACGGAACTAACGGAACAATCAAAATTTAAATCCAAGATCGTTTACACATAAGTCAACATCCGATTGACGTTTCCAACTTAAGCTTCTAATAAAGAGACTAAGTGTCTCAATTCACTCTAAAACCACTCCGGACCTGAACCAACTAACTCGACATATCATAATATAGCTGAAGAACACAAAAAGAAGTAGAAATGGGGGGAAACGGGGCTATTACTCTCGAAACAACCGGCCAGGTCGTTACATTTCACAGTACTCCCAAACACGTGCACTCGTGGCTGGAAGTTTGGAGTTTGCAAAAAAAGGAATTGTCCAGGAAAAATAGGAAGAAGAATATTCTTTTGAGAGGATGAGAGAATAAATGTTTTGGTAGTTATTTAGCTCACAAATAATGATGTTTATATAGGCAAATCATCTACGTTTTCTTCCATCAGAAAAATATAAGAGGCCAAGTGGGGGTTAATGTTATGTAACATTATTTTGGATTAATGACAAAATTGTCATAAAGACAGTAACTTCAAACCTTCGGAAAAGTTTGTATCTTTTCACAAACGAAGTCACAAAAATTAAAAAACCGTCATATGAATGAATGTGAACCATTTTATGAAGCAGTAACTTCATTCTCCCATTCTGCATATACATAACATCTAAAAATGTTACAAAAGATTAATGGTGGAGAGGTATGAGAATTAACCACAGATTAATTGTAGATTAGAAGTGTTCTTTATTCTTTGTATTATCAAATTAGAGTATAACGCCTAAAGAGGAATAATACCAACAATCCCCCACTAATGCAAAGATAAAAAATAAGAATAATTCTTGGGCAAAAGGAAGGAACATGTACTTAAGTGTCAATATCTTTCGATTTGAATTGGCATGTAGTGAAATGAGGCAACGACTAATATCCACAAAGTAAAGTACTCTTGAACTGAATGGACATGAGTTGAGACCCCCCTCCCCCCACAACACATACTATGTCCTTAATTTTATGCAAACTCTGCGATACTAATAAAGTGCTTTTATGGTCATTCACACACCTTGGGTCTCATGAGTGCTCTAGAAAGACATCCCAAGTCTTTCATAAAAGGTGACCGCACCTTTATACTCATGTAGGTGATTCCATCAAGTCTATCAACATATAGACCGCATTAAGACTATGGAATCATTAAGAGCAAAATAGGCTCAACCTTATAAAGCACTACCACACGTCATAGGGATAGAAAATATAGTGCATATTGAAGTCACATATGGCTTCATTTGACCACAAACGGGTATCCACCATACTTCCTCAATCCATGGACTTTAGCCCCATCCCCCCCGTGATGGAGCCTAATATTACACTTGCTAGGCAAGCCAACGTTAGAGATTTATTAGACAATTATCTTACATTTAGGTGGTTATCAGTAAACAAACTATAATAAGTCGAAATGAGCGCGAAAATATAAAAAGAACAACTTTGAATATATACTATTACTACCCAGAATTCCGAGTCACAATTCACGAACATACTAAGATTTTACTACAAGTATTTTCCTGAAAGAAAAATTCAACTGTTTGCGAAATAAGGGAAACAGTAAAGTATGGGGGTATAGGAGGGGACGCCAGGGCCTGCGGACGCCAACAGGACTACCTTGGGTCTCCTAGCAGTGAAGCCTACAGCCAACCTCTCGATCAGCCCGAACCTGCTCCAAAATCTGCATAGGAAGTGCAGTATCAGTACAACTGACCCCATGTACTGGTAAGTGCCGAACCTAACCTCGACGAAGGAGTGACGAGGCTACAACGGGACACTCACAATGTAATCTGCATATGGTATATAATAAAAGCAAAAAGGAAGACAGAATAAAATAAAGCAGTAACTTGCAAGAAACAAATACAGTACTTAAAGTATTTCATCAGTGTTCAGCTATTACCAATCCTTAAGAAGAACGAGAAAGAAACAGGTAAAACAGATAACTTGGCGGCGAATAAGTACTCGGCACCTCACATATTTGCTGCTCACATGAATTTCATATAGCAAACAGGTCGAGGGTTCCTAATCCCTCAAGTCAAAGTTAGACACAATACTTACCTCGCTCCACAAGCCACTCAATGCTCAATTACCGCTTTTCCTCTAGTATCCACCTCCAAACTACTTGAATCTAGACACAATTAACTCAATAGCATCAATAATTGCTAAAGGAATCAATTACAATGCATAAATTTTGATTTCCCAAACTTTCCCCCAAAAAGTAAAAAATGACCCCGGGCTCGCCTGGTCAAAACTCGAGGTTCGAATCAAAACCTATTCACTCATTCACCCCTGACCCGTTTATGCAATTAGTTTTGAAATCCGACCTCAATTTGAGGTCTAAATCCTAATTTCCCAAAAATCCCTAATTCTACCCAAACCCCCAATTTCTACCATGGAAATCCTAGATTTTGGGTTGGAAAATTCATGAAATGTGATGGTAAATTGAAAGAAAGTGGGTTAGGATCACTTACCAAAGTTTTAGGGAAGAATTGGTCTTGGAAGAATCGCCTCTAGGGTTCTAGGATTTGCAAAGTTGAGAAATGAACCTAAATCCCGTCCAAAATCATTTTGATCAGTTACAGGTGTCGCATTTGCGACCTGGGGTTCGCAAATGCGAGCCCCGCAAATGCGAAGCACCTATCACAAGTGCGAAAGTCTCCCATTCCTGCTACCTTCGCAATTGGGAAGAAAATCTCGCAAATGCGAGCCTGATCATTTCGCAAATGCGACCATTTGATCGCAAATGCGATCACTGCCTCCCCCTTCCTAGTTCGCAAATGCGAAAACTATAAGGCTAGCCATTCTTCGCAAATGCGAGAAATAGCTCGCAAATGCGGAACCTGCAGGGGTCGCAATTGCAATGCCTGATCTTTCAAATGCGATATCAGAGGCCTGCACCAGATATTGCAACACCAGCTATGTTCTAAGTCCAAATTTCTCTCTGTAGCCTATCCGAAACTCACCCGAGCCCTCGGGGCTCCAAACCAAACATGCACACTAGTCTAAAAACATCATACGAACTTGCTCGCATCACCAAATCGCCAAAATAAAATCTAGAACTATGAATGGAACACCAAATCGAATGAAAGTTTCAAGAAAACTTTGAAATTCCTATTTTCACAACCGGACGTCCGAATTACGTCAAATCAACTCTATTTTTCATCAAATTTCACAGATAAGTCATAAATATGGTATTGGACCTATACCGGGTTCCGGAACCAAAATACGTACCCGTTATCCAAAAATTCAAACTTTAGTCAAACACTTCAATTTCATTAAGCTTTCAACTTTCAAATTCTGACATAGTTCGATATCTCGGGCTAGGGACTTCCGATTTCGATTCCGGGCATACGCCCAAGTCCCAAATCATGATACGGACCCATCGGGACCATCAAAACACGAATTCGAGTCAGTTTACCAAAACCATTGACCGAAATCAACTCAAATGACATTTTTAGGCAAAATTTCTTATTTTTATCAGTTTTTAACATAAAAGCTTTTCGGAAAGATGCCCGGACTATGCACGCAAATCGAGAAAGGCTAAAACATAACTTTTAAAGGTTTCGGATCATAGAATTAGGTTTAAATCATAAGATGACCTATCGGATGATCACATTCTCCATCTCTAAAATAATTGTTCGTCCTTGAACGGACATAGAAAAGTACCTGAACTGGTGAATAGGTGGGGATATCTACTCCGTATATCCGACTCGGACTCCCAAGTAGCTGCCTCGACGGGTTAACCTCTCCACTGCACTCAAACTGAAGGATAACTCTTTGATCTCAACTGGCAAACCTGCCGGGCTAGAATAGCCACCGACTCCTCCTCGTAAGTCAATTCCTTGTCCAACTAGACAGAGCTGAAGTCTAACACGTGGGACGGATCGTCGTGATACTTCCGGAGCATGGACACATGGAATACTAGATAAACCGCCGATAACCTCGATGGCAATGCAAGCCTGTAAGCCACCTCTCCCACTCTCTCCAGAATCTCAAAAGGTCCGATATACCTAGGGCTCAACTTGCCCTTATTTTCGAACCTCATTACACCCTTCATAGGTGATTCCCGAAGCAGTACTCTCTCCCCGACTATGAATGCAGCATCACAAACTCTGTGGTCGGCATAACTCTTCTGCCTGGACTAGGCTGTGCGAAGTCGTTCCTGAATATTCTTGATCTTATCCAAGGCATCGTGTACTAGATATATACCCAACAACCGAGCCTCCTCCAGCTCGAACCACCCAAATGGCGACCGATATCGCCTACCGTATAATGCCTTATAGGGAGCCATCTAAATGCTCGACTGGTAGCTGTTATTGTAGGCGAACTCTACAATGGGCAAGAATTGATCCCATGATCCTCCAAAGTCTATGACACATGCGCGGAGCATATCTCCAATATCTGGATAGTGCGCTCGGACTGTCCGTCCGTCTGGGATGAAATACTGTGCTCAACTCAACTAGCGTGCCCAATTCATGATGTACTGCCCTCCAGAAGTGCAAGGTGAACTGCGTACCTCGGTCAAAAATGATAGACATGGGCGCATCGTGAAGACGGACGATCTCGCGGATGTAAATCTCTACCAACTACTCTGAAGAATAGGTAACTGCCACATGAATGAAATGCGCTGACTTAGACAGCCTGTCCACAATGACCCAAATGGCATCAAACTTCCTCTGAGTTTGTGGGAGTCCAACAACGAAATCCATGGTGATACGCTCCTACTTCCACTCAGGATTCTCTATCTTCTAAAGCAAACTACCAGGTCTCTGATGCTCATACTTTACTTGCTGACAATTTAGACACTGAGCTACATATGCAACTATATCACTTCATCCCCCTCCACCAATAATGCTACCGCAAGTCCTGATACATCTTGGCGGTGCCCGGATGAATAGAATACCGGGAACTGTAGGCCTCCTCTAGAATCAACTCACGAAGTCCATCCACATTAGGTACACAAACACGACCCTGCATCCTCAACTCCATCATCTCCAACCGTAACCTACTTGGCATCACTGTGTCGCACTGTGTCCCTAAGGACAAGCAAATGAGGGTCATCATGTTATCGCTCCCTGATGTGCTCAAACAACGAAGACCGAGCGACGGTACAAACTAGAACACGACTGGGCACAGAAATATCCAACCTCACGAACTGATTGGCCAAATCCTGAACATCTAATGCAAGCGATCTCTCACCGACTGGAATATACGCAAGGTTGCCCATACTCACTAGCTTCCTACTTAAGACATCGGCCACCACGTTGGCCTTCCCGGGATGATACAAGATGGTGATATTATAATCTTTCAATAGCTCGAACCACCTTCTCTGCCTCAAAGTGAGCTCCTTTTATTTGAATAAGTAATACAAACTCCGATGATCCGTGAAAACCTCACACGACATGCCGTAAAGATAGTGCCTCCAAATATTCAGCACATGAACAATGGCTGCCAACTCTAAGTCATGGACAGGGTAATTCTTCTCGTGAACCTTCAACTGCCGCGACACATACGCAATCACCATGCTCTCTTACATCAATACTGCATCGAGCCCAATACGGGATGCATCACAATATACCGTATAAGATCCTGAACCTGTGGGCAACACCAACACCTGCACTGTAGTCAAAGCTCTCTTGAGCTTCTGAAAGCTCACCTCACACTCGTTTGACCATCTGAATGGGGCACCCTTCTGGGTCAGCCTGGTCAATGGGGCTGCTATAGATGAGAACCCCTCCAGAAATCGACGGTAATAGCCCCCCAAACCCAAGAAACTCCTGATCTCCATAGCTGAAGTGGGTCTAAGCTAGTTCTGAACTGCCTCTATCTTCTTAGGATCCACCTAAATGCCATCTGCCAATACAATGTGTCCCAAGAAAGCAATTGAGCTCAACCAAAACTCGCATTTCAAAAACTTAGCATATAACTAGTTGTCTCTCAGAGTCTGAAGCACAATCCTGAGATGTTACTCATGCTCTTCTCGACTGCGTGAGTAGATCAAGATATCATTAATAAACACAATCACGAAGGAGTCAAAATAAGGCTTGAACACTCGATTCATCAAATCCATAAATGTTGTTGGGGCATTTGTCAACCCAAAGAACATCACCAGAAACTCATAATGCCCGTACCGAGTCCGAAAAGCTGTCTTAGGGACATCGGATGCCCTAATACTCAACTGATGGTAGTTAGATCTCAAATCAATCTTCGAAAATACCTTGGCACCCTGAAGCTGAACAAATAAGTCATCAATCCTCGGCAATGGATACTTGTTCTTGATGGTGACTTTGTTCAACTGCCGGTAATCTATACACATCCTCATCGACCCATCCTTCTTCTTCACAAACAACACAGGTGCACCCCAGGGCGAGACACTAGGTCTAATAAAGTCCTTATCAAGCAAATCCTGCAACTGTTCCTTCAATTCTTTCAACTCTAGCGGGGCCATGCGGTATAGCAGATTGGAAATGGGATGAGTGCCCGGAGCCAAATCAATGTAGAAGTCAATATCCCTGTCGGGTGGCATCCCCGGCAGGTCTGCAGGAAACACCTCTAGAAACTCACGAACAACTGACACTGAATTCATGGAAGGTACTTCCGCACTAGAATAGCGGACATAAGCCAAATAAGCTAGATACCCCTTCTCGACCATATGCCGAGCCTTCACATAAGAGATAACCCTGCTGGTAGAATGGCCAGAAACCCCTCTTCACTCTAACCGAGGCAACCCCGGCAAAGCTAAGGTCACCATCTTGGCGTGATAATCTAATATAGCATGATAAGGTGACAGCCAATCCATACCCAAAATGACATCAAAATCGACCATATCGAGAAGTAGAAGATCTACACGAGTTCAAGACCCCCAATGGTGACCACACATGAACGATAAACACGATATACAACAATAACTTCTTCCACATGTGTGGACACATACATAGGAGCACTCAAAGAATCACGAGGCACAACCAAATATGAAGCAAAGTAGGATGACACATAGGAGTAAGTATATCCCGGATCAAATAGAACTGAAGCATCTCTACTGCAAACAAAAATAATACCTGTAATAACAACATCGGATGACTCAGCCTCAGGCCTGGCCAGAAAAGCATATTATCGGGGTTGGGCCCCACCACCCAGAACTACGTCCCTGAGACGACCTCTAGTTGGATGACCTCAACCTCTAACAGTCTGGCCTCTACCTCTGGCTGCCTGACCCCTGCCTCTGGCTGACTGAGTAGGTGGTGCAACAACTGGTGCCGGAACCATGGCCCGAGAACCCTGATGCTGTGGCGAAACGCCCAATAATCTCGGATAGGTCCTCCTGATATGCCCATAACTACCACACTCGAAACATCCATCCTGATATTGTAGCGGTGGAAATTGAGACTGACCCGGACGGGCCGGCTGACTATGGTAATAACTCTGAATAGGAGGTGCATTGATGGGAGCTGGTGGTTCACTATAGGTTGGCTGCCCAGAAGGAGGCACATAAGGACCACGACTCCCTGAAGCACTGTGGGATGCCTGAAGTGTTGAATGGAATGGCCTGGGAGGATGGCCTCTACCAAAAGTACCCCTGCCTCCAGATGAGGCGCCGCTGAACCCACCGGTATGACGAGGTCTCTTGTCAGACCCCTGACCTCCCTGTGAAAGAACCATCTCGACTCACCTGGCAACATTGGCAGCCACCTGAAGAGAAATCTCACTCCTAGTCTCCTTAGCCATCTGCAATCTGATAGGCTGAGCAAGTCCGTCGATAAACCTCCTCACCCTCTCTCTCTCTCTCGGTGGGAAGCAGAAGGAGAGCATGGCGGTACAAATCCTCAAAATGTGTGGATTTGTCCCTATGAAAGAACCATCTCGACTCGCCTGGCGACATTAGCAGCCACCTGAAAAGCAATCTCACTCCCAGTCTCCTTAGCCATCTGCAATCTGATAGGCTGAGCAAGTCCGTCGATAAACCTCCTCACCCTCTCTCTCTCGGTGGGAAGCAGAAGGAGAGCATGACGGGACAAATCCACAAAATGGGTCTCATACTGAGTGACAACCATACTGCCATGCTGGAGATGCTCGAACTGACGGCGATGCTCCTCTCTCAAGGTGATAAGCAGAAACTTCTCTAGGAAGATGTGAGAGAACTGGTCCCAAGTAAGAGCAGGCGACCCAGCAAGTCGGGTCAACAAATAATCTCTCCACCATTTCTTGGCAGAACCAGTCATCTGAAATGCTGCAAAGTTGACCCCATTGGTCTCCAATATACCCATGTTCCGTAGCACCTCATGACAACTGTCAAGATACTCTTGGGGATCCTCTGAAGGTGCACTACTAAAGTGAACTGAAAAGAGCTTGCTAAACCTGTCCAATATCCACAAAGCCTCAGAAGACATCGCTGACCCATCACCGGTATGTGCCACAATAACCGGCTGAACTACTCTGACTGGAAGAGCTGCTAGAGTCTGGTACTGGGGAGCCATCTGCTCCGGAGTGTGAGTAGCAGGAGTCTGGGCTCCTCCTCCAGCCTGAGAGACGGTTGGTGCCATGGGAAATGCGCTAGTCTTGGCCACACTCTCCATAAGGCCCACCAAACAGACCAAAGCGTCCTGAAGCACTGGGGTGCAATAAACCCCTCCGGAACCTGAGCTAGCCCGGCAGGAATAGTCTGGGCTGGAACCTTGTCATCAAACTCTACCTGAGGCTCCACGGCTGGGGCTGCTGCTCGGGCTTTGGGCTGAACCCTACCCCTGCCTCGGCCTCTGGCACGGCCTCGACCTCTACCCCTTGTAGGAGCTTTCACTGGGGGCATTGGCTACTGCTCAGCTGTAGAAGCGGTACATGTTCTCACCATCTTCAAAAGAATAAGAGTCTAAGAGTTCAATCAGTATTGAGAAAACAAAATCGCACGACAGAGAAGAATAGAAGTGAAATTTGTTCCTAAACTTCATAGCCTCTGGATGATAAGCACAGATGTCTCCGTACCGATCCTCCAGACTCTACTAAGCCTGCTCGTGAATTGTGAGACCTAGGCAACCTAGTACTCTGATACCAACATGTCACGACCCGGAATCCCCACCGTCGGGACCGTGATAGCGCCTAACATTACACTTGCTAGGCAAGCCAACGTTAGAGATTTATTAGCCAATTCTCTTACATTTAGGTGGTTATTAGTAAACAAACTATAATAAGTCGAAATGAACTCGGAAATATAAAAAAAACAACTTTCAATATATACTATTACTACCCAGAATCCGGAGTCACAATTCACGAATATACTAAGATTTTACTACAAGTATTTGCCCGAAAGAAAAATACAATTGTTTGCGAAATAAGGGAAACAGTAAAGTATGGGGGGTATAAGAGGGGACGCCAGGGCCTGCGGATGCCAACAGGACTACCTTGGGTCTCCTAGCAATGAAGCCTACAACCAACCTCTCGATCAGCCCGAACCTGCTCCAAAATCTGCACAGGAAGGGTAGAGTGTAGTATCAGTATAACCAACCCTATGTACTGGTAAGTGCCGAGCCTAACCTCGACGAAGGAGTGACGAGGCTACGGCGGGACACTCACAATGTAATCAGCATACGGTATATAATAAAAGCAAAAAGGAAGACAGAATAAAGTAAAGCAGTAACTTGCAAGAAACAAATACAGTAGCCAAAGTATTTCATCAGTGTTCAGCTATTACCAATCCTTAAGTGCAAATTAAGACTACAGTACGGCTAACACAGTCAAGGAAAAGTATAAACATATAGATTGTTACGGCGCGCAACCTGATCCCACCGTACATATCATATTCCTCCCTTATTTTCTTAATAACATAAACATTAGAATATAAATAAATGTGTTGCGGTGTGTAACCTGATCCCACTATATCACAATAATCACAATCACAGTTCACCCTTATTTCACCACAATCCACCCTTATTACACCTGTTGCGGCGTGCAACCCGATCCCACTATACAATATCAATTCACCCTTATTCCTCCTCAATATATCACCTTTATTTCACCTGTTATGGCGCGCAATCCGATCCTACTATATCAGTATCAATTACTCAGTAAGTACAGAAATTTCACAATTCAACACAAAACCCTTCATGATACTTAACTTCAAACCAAAGCAAATGGAAAGCTTGTACACTATGAACTTCACACATGTAATACTACTCAGCGAGACCAATCCAGAATATATCATAAAAGCACCAATGATACAACTTAAGCAAATAATAGGAGACAATGAAGCTACGGGATCACTAATACCTTCAACAAGGAGAAATGATGTCTAACAAGTAGCAATTAGGCATGGAAATACAAGTAAAACATGTAACAGTTAAGGCAGGGAAAGAAACAATATAAGAAGAACGAGAAAGAAACATGCAAAACAGATAACTTGGCGGCGAATAAGTACTCGGCACCTCACATATTTGCCGCTCACATGAATTTCATATAGCAAACAGGTCGAGGGTTCCTAATCCCTCAAGTCAAAGTTAGACACAATACTTACCTCGCTCCATAGGCCACTCAATGCTCAATTACCGCTTTTCCTCTAGTATCCACCTCCAAACTACTTGTATCTAGACACAATTAACTCAATAGCATCAATTATTGCTAAAGGAATCAATTACAATGAATAAATTTTAATTTCCTAAGCTTTCCCCCCAAAAGTCAAAAATCGACCCCGGGCCCGCTTGGTCAAAATATGAGGTTCGGACCAAAACCCATTCACCCATTCACCCCTGACCCGTTTATGCAATTAGTTTTGAAATCCGACCTCAATTTGAGGTCTAAATCCCAATTTCCCAAAAATCCCTAATTCTACCCAAACCCCCAATTTCTACCATGAAAATCCTAGATTTTGGGTTGGAAATTCATGAAATGTGATGGAAAATTAAAAGAAAGTGGGTTAGGATCACTTACCAAAGTTTTGGGGAAGAATTGGTCATGGAAGAATTGCCTCTAGGGTTCTAGGATTTGAAAAGTTGAGAAATGAAACAAAATCTCGTCCAAAAATTATTTTGATCAGTTGCAGGTGTCGCATTTGCGACCTGAGGTTCGCAAATGCGAGCCCCGCAAATGCGAAGCAGCTATCGCAAATGCGAAGTCCCATTCCTGCTACCTTCACAATTGCGAAGAAAATCTTGCAAATGCGAGCCTCATCATTTCGCAAATGCGACCATTTGATCGCAAATGCGATCACTGCCTCCCCCTTTCCCAGTTTGCAAATGCGAAGCGCTTGTTCGCTAGCCATTCTCCGCAAATTTGAAAAATAGCTCACAAATTCGGAACCTGCAGGGGTCGCAATTGATATGCCTGATCTCGCAAATGCGAGATCAGAGGCCTGCACCAGATATTGCAACACCAGCTATGTTCTAAGTCCAAATTTCACTCTGTAGCCTATCTGAAACTCACCCCAGCCCTCGGGGCTCCAAACCAAACATGTACACAAGTCTAAAAATATCATACAAACTTGCTCACGTAATCAAATCGCCAAAATAACACCTAGAACTACGAATTGAACACCAAATAGAATGAAATTTTCAAGAAAACTTTGAAATTCCTATTTTCATAACCGGACGTCCGAATCACGTCAAATCAACTCTGTTTTTTATCAAATTTTACTGACAAGTCATAAATATGGTATTGGACTTATATCGTATTCTGGAACCAAAATACAGACCCGTGATCCAAAAATTCAAACTTTGGTCAAACACTTCAATTTCATTAAGCTTTCAACTTTCAAATTCCGACATAGTCCGATATCTCGGGCTAGGGACTTTCGATTTTGATTCCGGGCATACGCCCAAGTCCCAAATCATGATACAGACTCACATGGACTGTTAAAATATAAATCTGGGTCCGTTTACCAAAACTTTTGACCGAAGTCAACTCAAATAAAGTTTTTAGGCAAAATTTTTTATTTTTATCAGTTTTTAACATAAAAGCTTTCCGAAAAGACGCTCGGACTGTGCATGCAAATTGAGAAGGGCTAAAACATAACTTTTAAAGGTTTTGGATCACAGAATTAGGTATAAATCATAAGATGACCTATCGGGTCATAACAACTTCTTCAATCCATATGTTTTAGCCCCATCCCCCTTGACGTTTCAAGGATAACTCTCCTTGCCAAACCCTTGGTTAAAGGATCCACCAATTTTTTCCAGATCTTACATATTCCAAAGAAATAACACTATGTTTCAATAATTGTTTCACCGCACCATGTCTAATGAAGATATGTCTTCTTTTCCCATTGTACATACTATTCTTGGCAATTCCAATTGCCGCTTGTGAGTCACAATATAAAGAAATTGGTGAAGTTTGTCTTCCCCATAAAGGCACATCTGCCAATAAATTTCTTAACCATTCAGCTTCTTTCCCTTCTAACTGAAGAGCAATAAATTTAAATTCCATAGTCGAACGTGCTATACAAGTCTGTTTTGAAGACTTCCACGAAATAACACCTGCACCAAAAGTAAACACATAGCCACTAGTGGAGCTAACTTCATCATTGTCAGTAACCTAGTTTGCATCACAAAAGCCTTCTAAAACAGCAGGAAAATTATTAAAATGCAAATACCAATCCATAGTGCCTCTCAAATACCTTAGCAAACGATGAAGAGCATTCCAGTGTTCACTACTGGGGTTGTGAGTATATCTACTCAATCTACTAACAACATCAGCAATATCAAGCCGTATATAATTCATGAGAAATATTACACTACCAATTATTTTATCATACTCAGTTTGAGAAACACTAGATTCTTTATTTTTTCTCAAGTATATGCTAGGATCATAGGGAGTTCTTACACGAGCTACATCAAAACATTCAAACATTTTCAACATTTTTTTCAATGTAATGAGACTGAGACAATAAATAACCATTAGCAGTTCTTTTAATTTTAATCCCTAAAATCACATCTACTTCTCCAAGATCTTTCATTTCAAATTTAGAAGACAAAAAATTCTTAGTCTCATTAACAACATTCACATTAGGGCCAAAGATTAACATGTCATCCACATACAGACATATAATCACATAATTTGATCCTACCATCTTGGAATAAACACAAGTATCAGATACATTAACAACAAACTCATTATCTACTAGTGTGCTATTAAACATTTCATACCATTGCTTAGGTACCTGTTTAAGACCATATATAGACTTTCTCAATTTGCATACTTTATTATCCTGTCCTTGGATCACACAAAACCCTCAGGTTGAGTCATATAGATCTCTTCCTCTAAATCACCATTTACAAAAGTTATTTTAACATCCATTTGATGTATCACTAAATTATAGATATCAGCTAAGGCAAAAAAGAGATCTAATAGTTGCTATTTTAGTCACGGGAGAATAAGTATCAAAGTAGTTAATGCCTTTATTTTGTTTAAAACCCCTAATAACAAGTCTAGCCTTATATTTCTCAATTGTACCATCAGGTCTCAATTTCTTCTTAAATATCCACTTGTTACTTATGGGTTTACAAGCTTTAGGCAAATCAGACAAATCCCAAGTGTGATTAGAAACTATAGAGTCTAATTCACTTTTAATGGTCTCTTTCCAAAAACTAGCATCTATTGACCTCATTGCTTCATCATAAGTATTAGGGTCTTCTTCTATTAAATAGGTAGACACTAATTCATAATTCAAAAGATCAAGATCAATAATTTTAGTCAAGAAAGTAGTGATAAAGTTAGGACCAAAGCTAGCTTCAATTCTACGTCTTTTACTCCTTTTTAGTTCATTTTCATGATCATTAGCAGTAATACTAGAAGAAGGCACATAAGTAGGAACATTATCTTTCAATGCAAAATCATGCTAAAAAATTATGCATCTCTAGATTCACAAATAGAATGATCATTCAAAGATAGAAATCTATATGCAACACTGTTTTGAGCATAACCAATAAAAACGACATCAAAAGTTTTGTATCCTACAGTTACTTGTTTAAATTCAGGTAGACCAACCTTAGCCAAACACCCCCCACACTTTTAGAAATTTCAAGTTAGGGGTAAATCCTTTTCATAACTCATAAGGAGTTTTATCTAACTTCTTATGAGGGACTCTATTAAGAACATAACATGCAGATAAGACAACTTCCTCCCATATCTTGTCAGATAAACCTGAACTCAAAAGCATAGAATTCATCATTTCTTTAAAGGTTCGATTTTTTCGTTCAGCTAGACCATTTTCTTGGGGAGTATAGGGAGCACTAACCTCATTTATAATATTATTTTTCTCACAAAAATCTTCTAGAGTATTAGTATTATATTCACCACCCCTATCAGACCTAAGTCTCTTGGTTTTTCTGACTAATTGGTTTTCTACTTCTGCTTTGTATTTTAAAAACTTACTTACGAAGATATACCTTAGTGTATCTTGAAAAGTCATCTATAAAAAGTGATGTAGTATTTCTTTCTGCCCTTACTAATAGTGTTTTTTAAAATCAGTTAAGTCTGAATGCACTAGTTCAAGCAATTCTATATTCTTACTAGTTGTATTTTTAAAAGGCTTTTTGGTATATTTTGCTTCTACACAAACAAGACACTTAGAAAAATTATCAACATTAAATGCAGGAATTAATTCCACTTTTCTAAGTCTTTTTATAGAAGCAATATTAATATGACCTAGCCTACCATGCCACAAATCAATATACTCGGAAATATAAGCAGAATTATATGTACTTGCATTACTAGTAATCTCTTGAATAATGTTCAGTACAAATAAATCTCCATTGAGATAACCCTTCCCAACAAATCTCCTCCACGAGAAATAATAATTGTATTCGATTCAAAAAGAAGTTTAAGGCATGCTTTGTTGAGAAGTGCACCAGAAACTAAGTTTTTACGAATGGAGGGAACGTACAGAACATTGTTCAAGGCTAAAGTTTTTCCAAAAGTTAAATTAAGAAGAACTTTTCCTTTACACATAACTCCACCCGTAGTGGAGTTACCCATGTAAACATACTCGCCATTAGTAGACTCCTCAAAGTCATGGAACAATTCCTTGTTGGCGTAAAGGTGCCCTGAAGCGCCTGTGTTCAGTATCCAATCAGCCTTGTTAGCCACCATATTTGCCTCAACGACCACAACAACAATCACATCCCCACTTTCAGTAAGGTTATCTTGGATTGGAGCTTTCCCTCCATGCTTCGAGCTTTGTCCTTGTCTTTGGTTGCAATGGAAAGCCTTGTGACCAATCTTTTCACAAACATAGCAAGGTCCTTTCGACTTTTGGATTTGGCCCTCCGGTTTATTGAAGTAATTTTGCTTCTTCACAAATCTTTTCTTCTGGCCTTTTTTCTGTTTTTCTTTAAACCTGTCTTTCACAAAAATACTAGAAGATTCCACAAGGTTAGCTTTATAAGAATTAAGAGAGAGAGAGAGAGAGAGATTTCATCTTATCCTTAAGACGTTCTGCCTATTCATCTTTGAGACGGTTTGCTTCCTCAGTCCTCATGTGACTGATCAGTTCTTGGAGAGTTAACTTCTTCTTCTTGTGCTTGAGTTGGTTCCTATAATCACTCCAGAAAGGAGGGAACTTTTCAAGCAGAACATTAGCTTGAAAAATCTCACACATCTCCATGCCTTCTTTCAGAACATCAGCAATCAAGTTCTCATACTCGTGAACCTGTTCCATAATTGGCTTATCATCAACCATTTGAAACTTAATCCAGTTTCCAGCCACATACTTCTTTTTTCCCGCATCATCCGCACCATATTTCTTCTCCAAATTGTCCCACATGACTTTAGCAGATTTATAATTTATAAATAAGTCAAACATAGGGTTAGTAATATCGTTAAGTTGATACCCTCGAACAATTTTATTATTGACACGACCGAAAATCCTAACCTGTCGTGATGGAGCCTATCTCAGTACTAGGTAAGCCGACAACATCAATAACCCATGATTTCCTTTAAGTTTGAAAACATAATGTTTAATATAATACCAAAAATCTAGCAAATTCCAATACAAACACTTCCAAAACCTGGTGTCACTGAGTACATGAGCATCTAATATGAATACAAGCCTGGAAAAATATGGTCTATAATAGTTTGAGACCAAATACAGTAAACAAGGAGATAGGGAAGGAGAGACAAGGTCTGTGAAACACGGAAGCTATCTCTGAATCTCCGAAAATTTAACTGTATGAAAGAATCAACACCCACTATGTCCGGAAATACCTGAATCTGCACACGAAGTGCAGGGTGTAGTATGAGTACATCTAACTCAGTAAGTAACAATAATAAATAAGAATTAAAGGTAGTGACGAGTTTCACAGCTAAATCAAAATACAGTAATTTTTAACATAAAAGGGTAGGCATGCTCTCAAGTTCAACATTTAGAATTTCACAGTAATTTCATATCAACTTCGACTGAGACAGAAGAAAATGTCTTTTAGAAATTTTCCAAAACAATGATATATGACAGTTGAAATGTAGCAATAATTAAATCAATGCATCCTCTCAGAGTAACAGTCACTCAGTCCTCCCATTCACTCCAACCTCACAGTCACTCATTTCTCATAGTCACTCATTCCTCACAATCACTAAGCACTCGGCACTCGGCATTCGGCACTCGCACTCAGTAGGTACCTGCGCTCACTGGGGGTGTGTATAGACTCCGGAGGGGCTCTTTCAACCCAAGTACTATAACAAGCCAATCATGGCATAAATCAATAAAATATGATGTGGCGTGCAGTCCGATCCCATAAATATCCTCACAATTAGGTCATCGGCTTCACTCAGTCATCAACCTCTCCAGTCTCTCGGGCTCAAGATGTCATGAAAATCAGCCCAAAAATGATGATATGATGAATCAATAAATTACAACAGAGACTGAGATATGATATGAAATGAATGAACATGTCTGAGTGTGAAATTACAATTTGAACATATAATTCAACGACAAAAAATGACCCCAGTGGGTACTAATAATAATAGCATATGTCTAAGCATGATTTTTAATACGAGTCTCAGCTCAATTTTTTTCTAACACATAGAGAATGTACGGTTATCAATAGATTATTCAACTACACAATTTCATGGAATTTGACCAAGTCACAATTCTTATGGTGCACGCCCGTCGCCTAGCATGTGCGTCACCTCAAGACCAATCACATAACACATAATCCGGGGTTTTATACCCTCAGGACTAAATTTAGAACTGTTACTTACCTCAACCCGTATAATGTTTTATTCCGCTATGCTCTTTCCATGAGAATTGGTCTCCGAAAGCCTCGTATCTAGCCACAATTAATTTGATTCGATCAATACCAATTATTGTAATTAATTCCATAAGAAAATATTAATTTTCCAATAAAATCCAAAATTTAATTCAAAAATTGCACGCCTCGGAACCCAACAAAAGTTATAAAATATGAACGCCCATTCAACCACGAGTCCAACCATACAAATTTCACACAATTCCGACATCAACTCGACCCTCAAATCTTCAATTAAAGTCGTTGAAGATTTCTACCATTTTCAACCCAATCTTTACCCATTTAAACTCAACAATCATTCCACAAACCTTATTGGTACGTGTATGTATAATGATACTCTTACACCCAAGAATCATACTCTTAATCTCTTATATTTTACCCTAAAATCGAAATTGAAGAATTGGGGGAAAGAAATTCTTACCTCTTTGAAACCCTATCAAGATCCTTGTGAAATCTTCAAGTCTTGAACAAGAATTGATGAACAATTGACTAAGTCTTCACTTTCTCTCTCTAAGATGCTCTCACCACTCTCTAAAATATCAGATGAAACCCTTCAAAATGACCCCCCCCAATAGTATTTTATAAGAATGGAGTAGGGTTTATAAAACCAGAAAAATGAAGCTCTGAAACACACTCTGCGGTCGCATATGCGATTGCAGAATTGATATGCGGTCCGCATATCGGCCGCAAAATTAGCCTCCATAACTGGGAAAAACCTGCCTGGGTTTGCGGTCACTATGCGGCCCGCGGACCTGTTCCACAGTCGCATAATGAACCGCAGAACAATTCTGCAGTCGCATAGTCGACCGCAGAATGGCATCCAAAACGGCCCCTTACCTGCCTCACTCTGCGGCCATTATGCGGTCCGCAGAGTGATTTTGCGTTCGCATAATGGACCGCAGAAACGCATTTCTATTCCAAATATTTTTCTTTACTCCCCAGTGTATTGTTCAACCCAAAAAGTCTGAGCCGCGGCTAATTAATCTACCTCGGCACCACAAAATCTTAATTTCCTTAGCAAAAATTCTCCGGGGTCGTTACACATAAGTCAACAGCTGGTCACCCTTTTTAACTTTAGTTCTAAACCTTGGAACTAAGTATTTTAAATCATTCCAAACCTCACCGGACCCGAACTAATTACCCCCGGCAAGTCAAATAACAACCGAAAAGCATAATTTGAGCAGTAAATGAGGAAACGGGGTTGTAATACTCAAAACGACCGGTCGGATCATTACAATTATCTTTTTCGAATTTGTTTTTAGCAGCATCAACAACATTAATAGCAGCAGTAGTATTAAAACCATCAACAACAATAGTAATTTTAAAAACAACATTAATAGAAGATTCGTTGAACAAAACATAATCAACTTCTAATTGTTCGAAGAAAATCAGAAGTTTCTGGGAACAATGCTTATAATTATCAGTTTTTTAAAAGGCGTGGGCGTAAGGCGGGGCGTTTTACATATACTTCAGTGGGGCGTAAGCCCCATAGGTATTTAATTTTTAATATTTTATAAAATAATATAATGACAGTTAATATTTATAAACAGGTAAAATTGCATAAAAATTGAAGAAAACTATATATATGTGTGCTCCATCCCCACAAAAAATTAATCAAAACAATCTATTATACATTACTTACAAGCACAAGTAATTTGAGTATAAAAGAATAAAGTTTTCTATATGGAGGAACAAAAAGGATGATTAACCTGCAATTTGAACTTTGAATTTGCTGCTATGAAGAAAAATGTAGTTCTCTTTGTATTTGTAAAAAAAATTAAATATTCGTTGCTTTTGGGAGATATTAACAGACTAGCGGACAAGATAAAAAATTAAAAAAATCATGAATTAGGGCTTAAATCAATAAAAAAAGGTCTTTACTTTTAAATCTAATACTTTTGAATTCCTTTTTAAACCTTTTGAGTAATTACCAAACTGACTTTTGAGAATTTGGGTATTATATGAAGGACTAATTCAACAAATTTTGTATTAATTTGAAAATGTCTCTTGGGCTTACTCCTTACTAAAAAACGCGCCCCGAACGCCCGGGCGTACGCCCAAATTGCGGGGCCTACGCCTCTTGAGACTTTCGCCCCACACCATCGCCCCGGGGCATTTTTGGTACGCCTCGCCCCGGGGCTCACCCCAAAAATGCCTTTTAAAATAGAGATAATTATTTCCATCCAAAGGCTCAAGATTTGACAGATCGGGAAGAGTTTTATTCAAAGTGGTAGCCATTGGTCAATATTATATATGAAATCGCTTTCAAATTGTTAGAAAAATTGTTGATAATATTGACCAAGAATAACAAGAGAATAGAAATAACTTATCGAATAAATATTGTGTCGTGGCAAACCACTGCCTTGAAAGCGATTTCGGTCCGACTGGGTGCAAATCATTAAGACCGGTCGCTCCTCAAGGTTTCACAGTACTCCCAAACACGTGCACTCGTGGCTAGAAGTTTGGAGTTTGCAAAAAAAAGAAATTGCCCAGAAAAAATAAGAAGAAGAATAGTCTTTTGAGAGGATGAAAGAATAAATATTTTGGTAGTTATTTAGCTCACAAATGATGATGTTTATATAGGCAAATCATCTACATTTTCTTCCATCAGAAAAACGTTAGAGGCCAAGTGGGAATTAATGTTATATAACATTATTTTAGTTTAATGACAAAATTGTCATAAAGACAGTAATTTCAAACCTTCTGAAAAGTTTGTATCTTTTCACAAATGAAGTAGCAAAAATTAAGAAACCGTCATATAAATGAATATTGAATCATTTATGAAGTAGTAATTTCATTCTCTCATTCTGCATATACATAACATTTAGAAATGTCACAAAAAATTAATGGTGGAGAGGTATGAGAATTAACCACAAATTAATTGTAGATGAGAAGTGTTCTTTATTTATTTGTATTATCAAATTAGAGTATAACGCCTAAAGATGAATAATACCAATACTACATTGGTTGGCGAATGGGTTGGCGGTCTTCTTATATGAACTTGGGTAATCCTTCCCTCATGAACTCGCTTTCGGGGTTGAGTTAGGCCCAAGGTCCATATCTTGACATAGTATCAGATCTAGGTTCATTCTCGTTTGGACCCCGTGTTATATTGTCCATACTCTAATTCGAAGTCTGGGCTGCGAGGGTGTGTTAGAGCGGGTTAAAGTCCCACATTGGTTGGTATGGGCTAGCGGTCTCCTTATATGTACTTGGACAATCCTTCTCTCATGAGCTATATGATGTTAAGTTAAGCCCAAAGTACATATTTTGGCAGAAAGATATGTAACGGTTTTGGAGTAAGTTGGTTAACCCAAAAAAAAAAAAAAATTCTTGGTTTTGTTGTGTGAATTAAAATTATGGTGGTACTGTATAATCAACTTCCAAATTTTAAGAAACATCACGATATACCAAGGCTGACTCTAATGTTATAAGAGGTGAGGTCTATGCCTTAGGCCCCCAAATTTAGGGGTCCCATTTTTTTAAAATAATAGGTTTATAGGTGTTTAAAAAATAATATTTAATACTTTTAATACAAAAGTAGAGTTTTTAATATAAAAGAAAGAAAGATCTTTATATATATAAAAATAAAGTAATAATTTGACTTACTTAAAAATGGGTAGATGAATAGTTTTCCAACATTCCAATTTTTTAGTTTTTATAGTTTTCCAACGTTCTAATTTTTTACTTTTTACTTCTTCATTAGAGAAATAAAATTTTTATTCTCCTTTTTTTAAATTGTTCAAGTCAATCTTTCTTTTTACTAATCTTTTCATATTTCAAAAACCCTACATATTTTTTGTCTTTCTCTTTATTATTCTTACTCACATTCTTTCTCCAAGATTTTATTAGTTTAAGTGTTCAACAATACTTTTAAGCTTCCAATAGTTTTATACTTCTATTGCTCTATAATATCTTATCTAAAATCAACAATATCTCAAGAAAGACTAAAAGAGTTGTCTATTATATCGATTGAAAAAGAATTATTAGAAAAAATTGATTATAACAAAAGATCATTATCAACTCTAGAAGATTAGATTTCAAATAACAATATATCTTATAACTTCCTTTTAAAAATTTAGGTCTCATATTAAATTTTGGCCTTAGGCCCCACATGTGCTTGAGCCGCGGTATACCATAAGTTGTTATCGATAGTGCCCTTTGTCCACGTTATCTTCCAACAAAGAGTTAATATTTGTTAAGATCATCGGAATTAACAAAAAATATGACCTAAAATTTGTTTCCTAGTGGTTTTAATCTAATATCACTGTCTTTGTCTAGCTTCTAATGAATCTTTTATTAACTTGTGAAAGTCTATATCTAACATTGTTGCTTTACTTGGATAAGACTGCAAGGATAAGAGGAGTTACGTTGGACTAATTGGATTATAACTTCCACGATATTTCCAGTGCCTAAATAATGGATACCAAAGGGAATTAGTTTCTACGATATCAATCAGATTTGTTACTTCATAGGGTTGAATTCTCAATTCCAGGAGCACAACATTAACTTTGACCTAGTCTAATTATCTTTACTTTAATTTCCACTTATGGTGTGTTTGGTATGAAGGAAAATATTTTTCAATTTTTTCATGTTTGGTTGGCTTAACACTACAAAAAAAAGGCCTAAATTGCGGCGGTTTAATAGCGGGGGTCAGTTCCAACCCCTGTAAATTTCGTTAAATAGCAGGGGTTTACTTAACCGACACAATATAAGCAAAATAGCAGCGGCTCGAAACCTACGCCATCTGGAAAAAAATAAGCGTGGTTACATTTCCCACACTTTTTTTTGGCTTTGCTCATTTTTTTGGCTGAAACAAAATACAAATATTGAGAGATTAACTCAAATATAACAAAATCTCAAAAGCTCCGCCACTTCTCACTAACATTTTTGCACAACTCAAGGTAATGGCTTCAATTCTGAGAGATTAACTCAAATTTCATGCTTCTTTCTACTTTAATTTTCTTAAAATCAGAAGTTTTATGTGAATTTCTCATTCTGTTTGTAAGATTTGAACTCAATCCTCGTTTTTCCCTTTTTTTCTTCGATTTTCCTCACTTTTTTCCCTATACAGTCGCATAAGCATCTCTATCATTCACTCTGGCATATCAATCGACATGTATATTCAATTACAGTAATTTTTTCTACAAAATGGGCCTTTCATCTTCCCCATTATTGGGTTTGTATAATCTGTAATTTTGGTGTGTTTTTCAATTGCATGTGACTTTAATTTTGTTTTTGCTGGTCAAGCACTTGTTAATTTTAGGACCGCAATATCAAGTTCAGACAGTGTTCTTACGCATTGGAGACCAGAAGATGCTGATCCATGTGGCTGAAAGGGCGTGAAGTGTGACCTGAAGTCCAAGAGAGTTATATCCTTGTAAGTATCTACTGAAATAGTATTGAAATTATCTGTAATTATGGTGATATTATCTTGGATCTAGCTATTGGGAAAATTAAATATTTTGGAAACAAATGTGTTTACAAAATTATCTACATTGGTAGGATATCACGTGTTATTAACTCTACTTGTTCTTTATCTCTGTTAATTTTGACTGCCATAAGGGTCCTGTCTCGCTATAGGATTTTGGTTATCATGTAGAACTAATGTTCTTGTTCCGAAAATGAATATAGTGCTGAATTTGAGATTTGAATTTTTTTTATCTTGCTTTTTTACTGCACTTTTAGGTAGAGACTTTGCAATCATTCATGGTGTAGTTGTATTTGCTAATATTGAGGTAGCCTTTTTATGTGAGAAGTCTTTAGGACAATTGGCGGGTATCAATACCTTACTGGAAGTTCTTGATCTTTTTGGTTTATTTGTTAAAATATCGTGGCATTGTTGAATGTATATCAATTGCATATATATCATTTTCTCTATCGTTGTGAGCATGCTATAATACCATCTATGAGAAAGAGAACTTTCAGTAAATTTATGTGTATATCTTAAATTAGATTCTGACTTGCACACCATTCTTCTATCTTGAAGTTTTTTGTGGATCTGCTTTGCCTGCTTATTAAATTTATTCTTCATGTTGCAGGATTCATTATTGAATTGCAGCTATGCCAAGGTTCAAGTGTTTGCTGAAAAAGTAAAATTCGGATCAGTCAGTACCTCCTTCACAAGGTACTGAATCAACACTTTCTTTTTTGCAATCAACGCCATGCATGCCAACACCTCCGACCACGTCATTTTTGGCCACAACACATCTGGCCCCATCATTTCAGCCCACATCGCAGGCGGCTTCAACATTTCAGCCGGCATCATAGCCGTCTCGATCAGTTCACTCAACATCTCATCCAGCACCGATAGATCAACACACATCGCAAGCGGCTCCAATATTTCAGCCGGCATCACAACTGTCTCGATTAGTTCACTCAATATCTCATCCAGCTCCGATGGACCAGGCCGCATCACAGTCGGTGCTGGCAGTTTACTCTGCATCACAGCCATTTCAGTCAGTTTACTCGACATCACATCCAGCTCCAACAGATCAGGAGTCATCACAGCCAGCTCCAACAGTTCAGACCGCATCTAGAAAGCGTTCTGGGATCCATTGGACTGTAGAAGCAATAGGTAAATACTTTTGGCTATTAGTACATATTCAATAGTCCTTTCTAACCCATTGTTCATCTCTTTCACGGCTTCATCTGATCTCTTTTCTTATACAGATTCAGAAGAAAATGTCAAAAATCTCAAAGTGAAAGTCAAAGAAGTGCTAAATTTAACATGTGAAGAACGTATTATGGTTAATTTTGATTACCTGGATCAACCATTTGGAGATGCACACGGCCTACTTTAGGATTTTGTGGAGTTTTAGCGTGTGACTGCGCTTTATTTCCAATCCATTGTGAGAAATGGTCGAGTTTACCTATGTCATACTTCAACCGCGTCTTCGATCAAATTATAAAGGTATAAGCTTTATATTCTTACAATTATATCACTGGTTTTGTTTTGGAGAAGGACAACTATATCTCTATTTTGCCTTTGAACTTTATATTTGCATGTAATAGATATGCTAACCAATATTTTATTCCTGAAACCCAAGTTCTTCTTTAAGACAACCGAGTCAGTTGCGCGGCAACATGTTTATAAATCTGTTGGAAAGAAATGGGCTGCAAATAAGTTTAACTTGTGGAGTGCATCTGATGACCCACTTAAAAGTAGAGCTGAGATTATTGATAATGTGTCGGACGAAATTTCACGGGATCAATGAATTTCTTTTGTTGATTACCAATATAAAGATTTAACAAAGGTACTTATGTAACTGCTTCTACTAGTCTTTGTAATTATATTATTATTTATTCTTCTAATTGAGTTTCAAGTATATTTTAATAAGAAAATGCGTAAAAGAAATATTGAAAATAGAAAAAAGCAGACGATTCCACACACAGGTGGCTCCAAAGCCAACGCTACGAGAAGGGATGAAATGGTGAGTAAATTAACTTACGATGTAATTAATTCTAAGTAGTAAATAATTCTGATTTGATTTTTTATTTGTAGATGGCTCAGACTGGACTAAGGCCTGGATGAGCACAAGTATACATTGCTACTCATAAGAATCAAGATGGAGTATATGTTAATGAAGAAGCAAAAGAAATATGCGTGAGTTTCTGTGAATTTGAGTTCTTTGTTTACCATTAATGAATCCAAATATCTGAAAGTTGTGAAAATTCTAAAGAGCAATATTATTTAATAGAGTGGTGTCAAAGATTTTGGGATTTATTGATACGGAAAGAATATCGTATAAATTGCATTAGAGGGAGTCTTTATGCTTTTACAAGTAATTAGTTTCTCTTCCTGGTTCCTGCTAATTTAGTTGCTCATTTCATCTTAGGCAACATTGCTTAAATATCGTTTCTAGTATCTGACTGTGAGTTGAGGTAAGAATTTGGTAAATATGTTCTTTCGTCACAAGTTTCTGGATAGTTGCAACAAGTGTTTGATTCTTTCATATTTTTCTGGTCCTTCTATAGAATGTTATCTCTCTGTGCCTTCGAGAGATGGCACGTGAACTTAAGTAAATTAAGTGGAATTCTTTGAGGCAAGAAGTTTTGCGTTTATTGGTATCAATCAATTATTTTGCATTAGACAAAATAGAAAAAAGAACACATGAGATTTAGGACTATGGGGATAACAGAATCACTAAGAATGTCATATGGCATATGCCCTTATTGAAATAGGACTATGGGGATAACAAAATCACTAAGAATGCCATATGCCCTTATTGAAATAGAATAGCATTTATTTGCAAAATCTTTTAGGTTGGCTCTATCTTCAGTTCATGAAATATGACATAATGCAAGCTTCAATAAAAGGTGTATTTTAGATAGTCATGCATTTCATTTGGTTTAAATTAACGAGGGGTGGTCATTCTATTAAAGTCTTTGTGTATGGATCCGTAAGGTACACTAGATAAATGTATTCCTGTTGGTTTAATTGTGATAATGAATTTTGTATGTGTAGGAAATAATTGAGTTAGCTTTGAGCCAAAGCACCATAGACAAGTCTCAAATTTTGCCAAATGATGTCGTTGGTAAGGTGCTAGGAAAAGAGCACTCTGGTAGGGTGAGGTGTTTGGGATTAGGACTTGTCCCCAATAGAGTTTTTAAACAAGTAAGACCTCGTTTTGGTGCTACAAGTGCTTCAAGTAGTGAAGGTTCATGTCCGTCCCAATGTCAACAGAACCATAATCAAATGATGAATGCTCACAATTAAATGATGAATGCCTTCAAGGCATATATAATAATGAAAGAAGGAACAATACCTGAACAGTTTGCAGGATTCTTTACTTCTCCTTCGACGGTTACTCCTACAACAGTAAGTAAAGTTCTTCAATTGTTTTTCACTTAAATTTGTCTGTTTGAAAAGATAGAGTGCCTTAGGTTAGTACTATTCTTATAGAACCTAGAGTTACTGCAATGTCTGATTTGGGCATGATTTTTTTAAAATTAGAAGCATAATGCAATATAAAATTAATTTTTTATTTGGTCATGTTTATTAATTGCTAGTGATTATTGGTTTTACTGACTTGTATATATTACCCATACTCTTTGACTGCTCCAACAAAGTATATATGCACAAACATCTCTTTTCTCAGTCCAATAAAGAAAAGAAAGACTTCAATGTTAATCTAAATTTGAGTTTCAAGTACAAAGGAAGCTTGAAGAGTTACACTTATTTACTTACAGTACTTAGTAGAACCTAGAGTTATTGCAATGTCTAATTCTTGCATAATTTTTATAGTTTTCTTTTTCTTTTTATGCAGCCAAGTGATGCGGACAGTGGACCGCTTTCGTCTATGGACCCAAGAAGATCATGCGGTGATAGTAATTCTAGTGACAACCGTCGATTTCATTGTAATTGTCTTAGATAATTAATTGTGACAATATAGTTGTGTGGTTGGAGCGTATGTTAGAATGTTGGAGTGAATGTTTTGTGTTCAAATTTAATTTTTGAGTCTAATGATGCTACTTAATGTTGACAATTTATTTTTAAAGACTAATGATATTTTATGACAATATTTTATGGTTTTACGATATGTTCTTGATTTCTCTTAACTTTAAAATATTTTTTCTTTGCTTTGATTATGATTTACACCTTAATTAGTGAATTTGTCAATAATATATGAATTAAAAGAATTCAATGAATCGCCGAGATTATGACTGCCAAGAGCTTTAAATATAAGCTAATAAAAAAATTAAAAAATTATTTTGCGGAGGTTTCAAACCGCAGCAATTCGTAATTAAAAATTATTTTAAAAAGATTTAATTTTAGATTTGCAAGGGTCAACTGCCGCGAAGTAACCGCCGCTACTTAGTTCTGGCGGTCAGCAAAAAATTGCCGCAAATTGATTGCGACGAATGTTATTATGGGGCTTTTGACGATTGTCGCAACAACATATTACGGGGGTTTCGAACCGCCGCAAACCTTAAAAATAACCCCCACAATTAGGCCCTTTTTTGGTAGTGTAAATATTTTGAAAAATATTTTTCTCGTCAACTCAACTGGACCAACTCCCACCAACCCATCCCCACACCCCCACCTCCACATACCCAACCCCACCCCACTCCAACTCCAGCCCCACTTACCCACCTACCTACCCCTCTAAATAAAATTATTATTAATAGTACTTTCTTTTCATGTTATAGATAGATTTGTTTTTCATTTCAACAAAATGAGTATTTTCCTTTCATGATGTAGAAAAAGTATTTTCTTTCATTTCAACAAAAAAAGTATTTTCTTTTAATGATGTAAACAAAAGTATTTTTTTCATTTCAACAAAATGAGTATTTTCTTTTCATGATGTAGAAAAAGTATTTTCTTTTATTTCAATAAAATGAGTATTTTATTTTCATGTTGTAGAAAGAGTACTTTCTTTTTCAACCCAAAAAATAGTAGTTTCTTTTTAGTTATGGAGCACAAATTTTAACGTTATTTTTGCGTAAAAAAGTAAAGCGGTGCATTAGTTCCTTTGAGTTTGTGTGAATTTTTAGAAGAATAATTAAATTCTTGATGAAAATAGAGTCCTGAAAACGTTGGCTATTTGGGGGAGGGGGGGGAGGAAACATAGGGACTTGGGGGAAGGGGGGAGGTGAGGAGATAAAAAAATATTTTCTACTCTCTAACGAAACACTAGAAAATATTTTCTGGAAAAAGTTTTCTACCCACCAACCAAACAAGGGAAAATAAGTGATAAAATCACTCATTTTTCATGGAAAATATTTTCCTTCCTACCAAACACACCCTTAGTATTCTTTAATTTATCTTTTCTTGTATTCAAACTGGCACAGACAGTTTTCTCGTTTTATTTCTTCTTTTTTCTTCTTAAAAGACAAACTTAATAACCATTAGTCAAGTAAGTTGAAGAAATTGGATTTACTTTCATGTTTTTGGAAGTTTACGCTGTATATGTGCTAAAAGATAGAAGTTAATATGACCAATCGTTACCTCTCTAATAAATGACTGCAAATTGAACCGTAAACCACAAACTCTCTAATCACTGATATGGTTACCATCTTAAATAAGTTTGAAAAGTATTTGTTTCCCGTATATACCGATAAGAAGACGTAACAAGATAAGGAAAAACTTCCCAGAAAACGATTTTTGAGGTTTGATCATTTTAGAAGACCCAATGACAATTCTCCATCTCATGTACGTCATAACCACTGTTGAGATATTGATCGATCCACATGTGAACGTAACTTGAGAGATAATCTATGATATTTTACAAGGCTAGAGTAGATAGGAATAGAAGAATTGAAAAGCAAATGCAATCGTTGTTTGCCACGTTTTGTGTTAGTTCCATCATCCTCTTAATTTTTCTCAATTACACATAGGAATAAAAAGATTCATGTTCGTTGTTCTTATCTAGCTAGTTTTCAACGTTGTAGTTGATTGATTTAATGTTTTATTTGCCCTCTCCTAGGAAGCTTGCTCCCATTTATGACTTAAGTACTATGGTTGGTTATCTTTTTGAATGTCTTTTCATATCTATCTAGCTATTACATAAATATATCAAATTATTTTATGATTTTGCAACACGTGGATAACTTTATGTAGTAGGTTTTCTTTTACATCCTTCTTGAGATATCTAAAATTGAAAGATTAGTTTGGAAGACGACTGAATAACACTACAAATAGAAAATTATTTATATGGTATTTATGAAGTCAGAGTTAGAAAGAGAACAAAAAGATCACGACTCATTATCTGTCTTTAGCCTTGGCAATAATGGAATTATGCCAAAGAATATTATCCAAGATTTGTCTTTTATCTTAACTTTATGTTCGTTCTATTAGATCATTTATAAAATTGATCTACGTCTGATACCACAAGCACAAGATCCTTTACTGTGGATAAGGCTGCTGTGGAAATGAGACTAATTGGACAATATTGGGTTATAACCTTCCACGAAACTTGTAGTGCCTAATGATGAAGACCAAAAGTATATATGGATCTATATATCTTTGTTTTTTCTTCTAAGTACATTGATTCCACATGCGATCTGCTTTCTTACCTCTTAGGGTTGAATGACAACTGATTTGACCTAGTTAACTGCTAGTAGCATTCTCTTAGGAGTACCACTTACCGCTAACAAAAAGTCTTTGAAATGTTCAATGGATGGTCGCTATTAGAAACTTTGGACTTTCAAGGGTTCTTAATCCATAATTATCTTTGCGTGGGTAATGTATCATACGTTTTCTTAAATAAATCTTCGTCGATGCATTGTATCTAACTAGAATTCGCCATTTCCAACTCCTATGTACGTAGTTTTTATATAAGTAGCACTACTAGAAATCAGGTGATTTCCGTCCAAGGCTTTCCGACCGAAATCGGTCGGAAATAAGAGTATTTGGTCACAAAAGTCCACAAAAATTTTCTGACAACAAAAAAATAACAATTCCGACCGATTTCGGTCGAAAATTGGTCAAATATTTGATCATACTTGTATATAATGTACAAAAATAATTATTTATTAAATTTTTTCCAAATTTCCGACCAAATTCGGTCGGAAATGGGTCAAATATTCGGTCATAATTGTATAAAATGTACAAAAATAATTATTTATTAAAAGTTTTCCAAATTTCCGACGATTTCGGTCGGAAATTAGTCAAATATTTGGTATTTATTAAAGATTTTCCAACTTTCCGACCGATTTCGGTCGGAAATTGGTCAAATATTTGGTCATGCGTGTATATAATGTACAAACATAATTATTTATTAAAAGTTTTGCAAATTTTCGACCGATTTCGGTCGAAAATAGGTCAAATATTTGGTCATACTTGTATATAATATACAAAAATAATTATTTATTAAAAGTTTTCCAACTTTCCGACCGATTTCGGTCGGAAATTGGCCAAATATTTGGTCATACGTGTATATAATGTACAAAAATAATTATTTATTAAAATATTTCCAAATTTCCGACCGAAATCGGTCGGAAAGTTTGAAATAATTAATTCCCGCCCAAACCAAAATAATTATATATATATATATATATATATATATATATATATATATATAGAGAGAGAGAGAGAGAGAGAGAGAGAGAGAGAGAGAGAGAGAGAGAGAGAGAGAGAGAGAGAGAGAGTATATACTATACACTTAGTATATATGTAACGGCCCCAAATTTCCTCCGTAGGATGTCGTAATGGCACCTAGTCTCTAAGACTAGGTAAGCCTATCAATGCGGAATAAAAATTTTAAATCTGAAATAAATAAACTACAATTCAAACAATTTC
The DNA here is from genome assembly GCF_000715075.1 of Nicotiana tabacum. Taxonomy (NCBI): domain Eukaryota; kingdom Viridiplantae; phylum Streptophyta; class Magnoliopsida; order Solanales; family Solanaceae; genus Nicotiana; species Nicotiana tabacum. Next base: position 101,398,220 of record NC_134100.1, on the reverse strand, counting down.
AACTCCCAAAATCCGGTAGAAATAAGTCATAAGCTTCTAAGAATTTATCATCAATGTCTCTATATATATCAAGGTTTAAAGAAAATAAGGAAGTAAAAAGATATGCAGAAGCGTAGTATGAGTACACAATAGCGGTACCCAGTAAGTGCCAAGCCTAACCTCGGTAGAGTAGTGACGAGGTCACGTCAGGCCCTACTAGAAAATAATAATTAACTTGCCAAAATACTTCAACAACAATATTTTTCCACAATAAAGAGCTCACGACTCATGCCAACATAAATCATCAATAATATTTTTCCACAATAAAGAGCTCACGACTCCATCACAATGAGTACAAAAATCTTACAAAAATATTCAGGAATAAATAATTCAGCAAAATAATATTTCAAAATCTTTAATACGTTGCTTCAATACCAAATTTAAAAATGTCAAATACTTCATATTGATAATATTTAATTTAAAGAAAATTAACTTCAAATAATGCACAGAATAAAAGAAACCAAGTTTCAACTAAACATGTAAAACAATTAGCAGGAAAAAGTCAAGCAACTTTAAAACATTAAATCAATGATGAAGAATATATCCGAATAAAATAGTTTTATTAATGCCCAACAGTGATCAACACAATTTAAAAATATAATCTTTCACATTTAGCCTGTGTACACACTCGTCACCTCGTGTACACGACTTTCAACACATTACAATTTATCACTTCAATACCAATCCTAGGAAAAATTTCCCCCACACAAGGTTAGAGAAGTCATTTACCTCGATTTGCTCCAATTTAACCAAGTAGTATGCCTTTTCCTCGATTTTTCGACTCCGATCGACTCGTATCTAGTCATAATTAATTTGATACAGTCAAACAAAATTATAGGAATCAATTTCATAAGAAAATATTACATCTTTCAATAAAATCCGAAATTAGTTCAAAAATCACTCGTGGGGCCCATGTCTCGGAATCCGGTGAAACTTATAAAATCCGAAATATAGCTAATGTTATATCGAATATAGCTTATATACTATACACTTAGTGTGTGTGTGTGTGTGTGTGTGTGTGTGTGTGTATATATATATATATATATATATATATATATATATATATATAGACATCTTAATATAGCTAATGTTATATCGAATATAGCTTATATACTATACACTTAGTATATATATTATACTATACTATATATACAACAACAACAGAGAGACATCTTAATATAGCTAATGTTATATCGAATATAGCTTATATACTATACACTTAGTATATATATTATACTATACTATATATACATCTCTCTCTCTCTCTCTCTCTCTCTCTCTCTCTCTCTCTCTCTATATATATATATATATATATATATATATATATAGACATCTTAATATAGCTAATATTATATCGAATATAGCTTATATACTATACACTTAGTGTATATATATATATATATATATATATATATATATATATATATATATATATATATACACACACACTATACTATACTATACTATATTATGCAATTAATTGATAATTACTTTAAGTATAAAAGTGTAATAGTTACAATTAGCTTATAGATATTGATAATTATACTAAGTAGAAGTGTACGCACTAAGGACATATCCTTAAGTAATGTTAGTGATTTACTAGCCTATACATTATTAATTATAGACTAAGTTGAAGTTTATTAATGGTATACATGAAAAATCTTAGTGATTATTTAATTATCTTAAATTGATAACTAAAGTAAGTAGAAATATATTAGTTTCATCGTTAATTAATATTAATAATTAATTAGCTAGTATCATTAATTTTGGTTTATATTATTACATGATAGATTCTAAATAAATACGTCTTTCTCACCAAAATTATGGGTCATTATCTAGATTATTTTTTTTCTATCAATAAACACGCCTCAGCAAAAGCCCTAACTTTGTTTTACTCTTTCTCTGCCTCACTCACGCCTTTCTCTTTCTCTTTGACCTTTCTCTTTCTTTTTGACCTTTCTCTTTATCTTTCTCTTTCTCAGCAAATCCCATCTTCACCGGCGTCGTCGGCACTCAACCCAAGGGGCCATTGTCGTCGGCAATCCAAGCGGCCATCGTCGGCACTCTGACTCCTCTCCATCTCCGGTAAGTTTACTTTTTGGGAGTGGTTTGAGTCGTTTTTGGGTGAGTACTGTGAATGCTGTTTCTTTTGGTTTTGTTACCACTGCTATTCTCATCTCTATGTGTCTTATTATGGCTATTTTTGAAAGGTTCCTCAAACATGATAGTGTATTTTTGAAATATTTGATGGGTATTTATTTTTTTTGTAATTTTATTTGGGTTGATTTGTGTGGAAAATAGATTGTTTGGCAGCTCATATATTCAGAAAGTTCTGTTTTTTATGAGGAAAACTGATAATCTCTCAGTGTATTTGATAATAAAATAATGACTAGTATATATTTTAGTAATTTCTATTAAAATTTGATGAGTATTAGTTTTTTGTATGATAACTAACAGTTGACAACATATATAGGAAGTTAGAAATCCTACTTGTTATCCACTCAGCTATTTTCACTCTCTTCCCATGCCTTGATAAATGCAGATTTCTTATCATTATTAAGCTGCGCAAGAGCACTATCTAAGTAAAATAAACAAGAAACATAACCCTTGTTAGCTTCTGAGATGTGAATAAAATCATTCAGTTGGAGAATTTAGTAACTAAACACTTGTTGGAAGTCTGGAACTGCTTTAAGCTTGTTTTTATTTACTGCCTAAACAAAACAAACTGTGCAAAATTGCTTCTCCTTGTCCAAGGAAACATGCTTTCATATATTTGTTTAAGTTTGATTAAATATGCTTTCATATGTTTCAAAATATGTAGTGAATGCTTACATGTATTATATGGAATACAAAAGAATAGAATAGTTAGTTAAATGTGGTTATTGAGAAAGGAAAATTATTTACATATATATCATGTCGAAACATATGGCTTAATATTGCACAAAGTCCTGATTAATTGAGTGTGCTAACAAATTATAATTTATTATGCAACTTAATAAAAAACTTATTTAGGGATATATATGGACTTTCAAATTAATAAGCACTGAAATTATTTAAATTAATTATGTTATAACTAAAGTTTATTATGTAACTTAATTCTATAAATTAATTTGAACTATTATTAATATAATTTATTCGTTCTTTATATAGATGGAATCTCGTAGTTGGATGTATAATAGGAATTATCCTAATCGTCGATTTTTGAGGGAGGAATTTATAGACGGGGTTAAGGAATTTATTACGCATGCAATGTCACTTGATCCGTTTCGGATTGGAAGGTTGATTAGGTGTCCTTGTGTGAAGTGCAAGTATTTGTATTTTTTTGGATCGGAGGATGTTAAGTCTCATCTTTATAAAAAAGGGTTTATGGATAATTATTTTGTGTGGACTAGTCATGGTGAGATTGATGGTAGTGATGATATATTTCATAACGTAGTTGTTGGTGAAAGCAGTAGGTCGGTGGGGAATAACATTCAACATCCTAGATACCATGAAATGGTTGCGGATGCTTTTGGGATGCACTTCGAAGTGGTGATTGAGATTGATCCATTATATCCACCAATGTCCGTATTCAATCAACCAGGCTGGGGTTCGAAAGATCGAACAAAAAGGGGCCTAAGTAGTATGGAGTACAAATCAGCTTCAAATTATGTGTTGCTAAATTGTCCGGAAGTTCAACCCTTTCTTAAGTAAGTGTTGACGTAAGATTAATTTACATGGGCTACTATTTAATTTGGTTGATACAACTAACAAATAATTTTCAATGCGTCGCTCAGTGACTTCGTGAGTCAATTTGGTCATGGTGCTATATATTCTACATTTGAGGCATGGTTTAAAGAGTGTGTAAGTGCATCTTACATACTTTCTCACATGTGAATATACATACTTGTAAATATACTTGCTCATTTGTGATTTATTTACCCCTACATGTAGGTCAATAATTCAAACAACGATGTTAATCAATTTTTGAAAGACATATCCTGGGGACCTGCACCTACGGTTACGACTATGTCTAAGTATTATGTGAATGGTTACAAATTTCACACTGAGGAATGCTCCAAGTATAAAAAAAAAAGCAATAACAGTGGGGTGTGTATCAAAGGTGATGAAGAAAACCAGGATGGGAAAAATTATTATTATGGTGTGATCAAAGAGATTCTAGAATTGTCATATTCAGACTGGCCAAATAAGAAGATCATACTTTTCCGATGCAAGTGGTTTGACCCAACACCTAGAAGAGGTACAAATGTACACCCGCAGTACAACATAATTGAGGTTAATAAAAAGAGGGAGTATGATCACTATGATCCTTTTATAAGTGCAGAAAGAGTTAGGCAAGTGTACTATGCTCCATATCCATTGCGGAGGGATAAGGCTGATTGGTTGGTTGTAATAAAAACAAAGTCTGTTGGTAGGGTGGAAGTTGAGAATGTGCTAGATGTTGCTTACCAAAACGATACCTCAAGTGTTAACCAAATGGTGGATGATCAGTTAGAAAATTACTTGGAGCACCCTCAACGCATATTAGAAGAAGTTGATATGGAGGAAATAACAATCATAGAAAATGAGGATGAAATAAGTGAAGAGGAAGGATTTTCAGACGAGGAAGGATACGTCGACGAAGACGACTAGCATGTTAGTTTTTTCAAGCGCTCTCAACTTATATAGATTTATATTTTCAATTCTAACATGTTCTTTAATTTATGCAGATGACCGGTAGGGGTCGAGGTAGGTCTAGGAAGGATAAAAGGCCTATTGATCATGATGATGGTGCTACACCCACGTTTTCTTCCACTCCACACTTGCATCTCTCTGCTGCTGATGGCCGGAAGCAATCTTCTAGGAACAAATCTATTCCACCACATCCATCTATTCATCATACTACCCACCATTTGCCCGCCCAGCAGTATTATCACCATTCTCCGCCACAGGGCTATACCCCGCTTCCTCCTCATGATCCTACCAGTACTAACATGGGTGCATCGAGTCACCAGTCATAGAGCCATATGGTACGCCCGTCATCTGCTCCATTTGCTTCATCTCCAGCCGGATCACATCCATCTAGATTTCAGCCGGCCGGATCGCAACAGTGGTCTGGATCGCAACAGTGGTCTAGATCGATGCAGGGGTGTGGATCGCAGCCATCTTCATCAAGGACCCCATCTCCCTCTCCACGGAGTTCGTCTCCTAGCATTTCTAGACTTCGTCTTCGGGATAGTAGCACTGAGCCAGATGCCCCCCTTCTGCGCACACTTCAGATTCATCGGAGGATGATGATCCAGATGATGTGCGTTATGATCGTTATCATAGGATCATCATCAGGCCTGAGGGTAATGGGTAAGATTTATTTATTACTTCTTTATTTTTGCTGAATTATAATAGCTACTCTTGTTTATTTAATGTAATTTCTATGATGCAGGTTCATTCCTAATCATCAGGTTACAAAGATAATCACTGATATTCTTGGCGGGTTGTATAATGCACCCTATCCAACTTGGAGTGACTTTCCAGAGGATCTTGTGCAACAGATGTTCAACCAATTTAAGGTTTTAATACAATTCTTATCTATTTAACCATTATATTAATAATATTTTCATCTAACATTACATACTTTATTTGCAGACTAAGTGTGCCTGGGAGGACCGGTATAACCGTGAAATTTGTAAAAATTGGGAGTACAAATGCCGTAAGAGACTCTCTGATTCCTTTAGCTCCGCTCGAAAGGTTAAAAAGAAGCCTTCATGGGTTCTACCGGATGTATGGGTGGATCTGCAAAGGTATTGGGCCACCGAGAAATTCGAGAAGCAGAGTGAACTGGAAAAAAAGGCCCGAGCATCTGAGAAGGGTGGCTCCTTGTACTGTCTGGGTTCAAGGAGCATGGGGGATACGAGGAGACAAATGGTAATTCCTTAAAATATTTCGGTCTATTTTTATCGAACTATATTTATATATGTTAATTTTGTTAACACGTTTTATTATATTTGTAGGAAAAAAAATATGGGAGAAAGATGAGTCATGATGAGTTCTTCATGGAGACTCACATCCGGAAGAAGAAGGCACCGACAGATCCAACTAGATGGGTCGAGGACCGGGCAGAGACTACACATGTAAGTTTCATAACTACTATAAATATTTATAATATTATATAGTTAGTAATTTTCTATCTTCCAAATAAAGGGTTGCTACAAGATTAATTTGGAGGAGTACACTCAGAGCTTGCCACTGAATGAGCAAGGCGACCGCCCGCCCATTTTAGACGAAGAAGCGCAGAGGATATGATTGGATGTTGTCGATGGTCCTAAAAAGGGGATAGCATACGGCCTTCCAGATAAATCATTTTGGCGCTACAAGGCTGGATTGCAAGGTATAGGGACTTCCGCCCAAGGCGAGACGATTGATAGGTCGACTATATCGTCTATGGAACATAAGATCGCGAAGCTGACAGCAGAGCTTGAAGAGACAAAGGCTAGAGAAAAAACGAGAGATGAACAATTTGGTACCCTTCAAGTTCAACTAGAAAGGAAGGACGAACAATTTAATCTCCTTCAAGGTCAGCTGGCCAATCTTCTTGCTAGTGGTGCCTTTTTCATTCCCCGGTCTCGTGATCCTTCCCCATGTGCCGACGATGAAGGTTCTAGGAGTGAAGATAGAGATGATGCTAGATAAAAAAAACTCATTGAATGGTGTGTATTGCTAAACAAAGTATTGAACTTGTCAATATTTAGTTGAGAGTAATTTTGAATGATGATTATATTGTTATTTTGTTATTGAACATTTTAGTAGTTGTTGTTGTGTTGTTATTAGTTGTTGTTAGATAATGGTTGTTAGTATAAGTTAATAATTTTTGTTAGTTAATTGTTGTTGTTATTGTTGTTGTTAGTATATTCATTGTTGTTGATTAATTATGGTTGAATGGCAGCAATGTAATGCTGCCATTATAGGATGTGTATTGGTTGTAATTGGTAGGTGGTGTAGCTCAAAAATAGGTATTTTATGTCCAAGTTTTACCCAGATATCCGACCGAATTCGGTCGGAAATTAATTTTTTTTGCCCAGAAATTCATAATTTCCGACCGAATTCGGTCGGAAATTTCAAATAAATTCTCCAGTTTATGGAAATTTCCGATCGAATTTGGTCGGAAATTATGAATTTATATTTATTTTTTAAAATAAATTAACAATTTATTACAATTTACAACAAATTATTTAATTAAATACAATTATTATTTTTTAAAATTTCCGACCGAATTTGGTCGGAAAATAAAAATTAAAAAAAATATTAATAGTTTCCGACCGATTTCGGTAGGAAATTTAAAAATAAAAATAAATAAAAAATTAATAGTTTTCGACCGATTTCGGTCGGAAATTTAAAAATTAAAAAATATATATATTTAATTATTTTCGACCGATTTCGGTCGGAAATTAAAGTTTGATAGTCAGTCAACGCGTTGATATTTTCGACCGAATTCGGTCGGAAATTTCCGACCGATTTTGATCGGTACACGTTTGCGACCATCGTTTTTCCGACCAATTAAAATCGGTCGGAATTCGGTCGGAAATAGCAGACGAAATTATATTATTTTTTAGTAGTGTAGGTTCGATATTATATCCCCTCATGTTTTTACCTTTTGAACCTTAATTTATAAGGTAGGAGTCTAATTAATTCAAACCTCGCCATTACAAGATAACTTCTTTTTAAAAAAAACAATTCCCTTATAACTTTTTGCATCTAGAGAGTCAATTCTATTTTATCTAGCCAACAAGTTGTTGGACATCTTTAAAATTATTTGAAACAATAATATTTCAAAAGTTTAACGGGTAAGTGGTGAGTACAATACCAGAGGTCAATCAATGTAATACAAGAATTCCAGCGGAAAAGGGACCATTTGTATTTACTGTAAGAATTTAATTACTAAATGGTAAAAACTTACCCGCACGGGGTGTTTACACCTAATGTAGTTAAGTTAACTATAGAACATAATATAAGGTCTATTAGGAGTCTTATTTTAAATAAATAAAAAATAGAATTAAGTCATACTAACATAAATTAAAAAGAATCAGGGTTGCAGTCATTTCTTTTAGTTCTTATTTCTTTTATTCATGTCTTCTTATGGCGTTCTTTTATTTCCGATCCGATCTACTTCCAAAGTTTTGCGTCATCAAGAGGAGTATGCTAAAGTAAATGCTGAAACAATATAACTGTGCAAAGCAAAGTTCTATTTCGTTAAGTTTTTTCGTTTGTTAATCTTCGTATGTGTTCCACTGAGAGTATGCTAAAGTAAATATTTCTTTGTTAAGTTTAAAATATTTAATATATTTTTCAAAGTTAAAATGTATATATAAATAATGATAGTTACCCTAGTAGAAGAAAAATTAATTTTTGTATTTGTAGAGGCCAGTGATGGCACAAAAAATGAACAAGAAATTAATGTCGTCATTCATTAACGTTTCTTATCTAGACCGGAGCTTTGCAAGACTTTATTAAGTATTTTTAATATTATTGTTTAAGATGATATGGAAAATACATGGTAATTAACTATGATTAAAGACTAATACTTGTAGTTAAATAATGTGACATGTGTTATTTGTTTGTTGGATGGTGCGGGTAAGTTTTTACCATTACTAAATCATATTGTTCCCTTTGTTTCTTTTTAATTTGTTAATTAGGAGACATCAATATACATTGGGATTTCTGCTATGGGTTTCTCCAATTTCAACCAAAAGATACAGAGATATTAAGAAAATCACCTGCTCGGATTTTCTTTGGAAAAAAAAAAAAGAACTATTTACAATCAGATCAATAAGAAATGAATGTCATTTATTTATACGTTACATATAAAAAATTAGACGATCATCAACAATGCCCTTGGTGCTTATCCAGCTCAAAGCTACTCTTATAATGTTCGTTTTAGGCCGAACTTCCCCGAAAATTTATGGAAATTTTACCTCCTATTGTAAAAGTATACACCTTATTTATTATAAAACCAAAATAATTTTAAAATATTATTTCTTATAGCTACCTTTTATATTTTATAGCAAAATAGGTATTTATGGTATATACTACCATTGAGGCGTGAAAGACACTATTTATGTTTTTCTTCTCTCTTTCTTTCAATTAACACACGATTCTCTCTCAGAATTTTTCTTCTTTCTCTCTCTTTTCTTTCTCTCTCTCTTCGAGCTAATCGTGAATACTCTGGCCAAATCCTCTAGGGAAACTGCAATTGAAAATACTTCTAAACTGTTGGGAAAAAGAGGGGAAAGACGGATCTTTTCTTCAAAATCATATTCCTCCATAGCAAGGAGGGGCTCGTCGCTATGAGGCTAGGGCCACTGTGTGGGGAGCAAAAACGATGTCGGAATAATCTGAATAGATCGAACATGGGTACTGTAATATGAACGACGGATACTGCAATATTTTCTACGCTGGAGATGATTTGAGGGACGGGATTTTTGTTATTCTCCATTTTTAGTTTTAATATAATGTATACAGTATTTTGCTTGGCCGAAAAATGCCATCTTCGACGAACTTTCTTTTCTTCTTTGCCATTTAGTCACATACAATGATACAAATATATTATATTTTGTACAAATTCACTCAAACACATTGTATTTTTATATAAATATTTTTTTTGCATGTATATATATATTTCGAAGGTCTATATTTTTTTAATACAGTTGAATACACATGTATTCATGCATATTGTACATACAGTGAATAAAAATATTGAAATAAAACAGAATATAAACAGTGAATATATTTAATTTTAAAATACAGTAAAATACAGTAAAATACACTGAATACAAATAGAAATAAAGTGAATATAACCAATGAAATATACTAAATACAGCAGTAATAACATGCATTAGGAATAACTAAAATACTGTTAATACAAATACATTTGAATACACTGAATACAAAATAGTGAATATAATAAATACAAACATTGAATCTAATGAATGCAACAATAAAAAATAAAGACTGAAACACACTAAATACAACAGTTATATACAACTGAAGAATCATTCTAATTAATTGGGTTGATAATGAGGCGTGTTAGAATTAATTTTATTGAGTTATATTAGGAGTGTATCACGCTAATTAATTTTATTTCCGTTATTAGATAGTTGGACAGACCTATTTTTAAGGTGATTGTCGTTATTGTATTCATGAATACATGGCGCAAATACATGTGAATACAGCCGAGCACAGCTGTAACCCCCTATTTTTAGGCGACTTTTGCTACTATATTCATGAATATAGTAGCGCAATACAGTGAATACACTACCGTAACAACTGAATAATATCTATATGAAGTAATTATGTATATGGTAGCTATATGAAGTTAATAACCACTAAATAATAATGATTTCTGAAAAATTCTTCAAAATTTATTGAAGCGGTCCATGCTCTTATGGGCTTTAGAGTGAACTGTGTATGGCCCAAGGGATATCGCTACTTGGATGACAGCAAGTTCAGCTTGCCTGAGCAACCCAGCCCAATCAGTAATCCTCTATGGGCCTAACCAATTAAACCGTTTAGTTAAACCGGCCCTATAATATATTGTTTTGTAAAAGCCAGGAGTATTGATTAGGTTTAGAGGTTTAATCTGGTTTATCCTTTCGTAATCAAAGAAGGGACAAGAATACCTTATTTAACATTACTTGGTTTTCTTTTTTAGACAGAAATAGCTCCCGATTTCGGAGATGAATATAAATAAGTAGTTTTTTTTACATCATCCTTGCTAAAAACTACTTTATGTAGGCCTAAATTTATGTCAAAAATGAGATTGGGTGTGACTTTTTCCTGATTTCAAGATGAATATAATCAGATTATTTTTTATATACCATCCTTGCATTAAAAAGAAGAAGAAATCTTATTTACCCTTCTTACTCAAGTTTCAATTTAATTACATGGGCATATATAATTTACCAAGAGATATTTACATGATTGCTTCCTATTTAAAGATTATTTTCATAAATAATATCATTCTTTGTTTATTTCAAATATGATAGATTTTCTTACCTTTTTAGCAGAATTGAAAGATTATGTGGTTATTTAAAAAATCTACTGCCCCGCAAAACAAGCAATCCATTTCTATCCTTACATTAATTATGTCAATGTAATTAATTTGGTACCTTCTCTCTCTTTCATAAAATTATCTTAATTTCTCAAAAAAGTTTTAAATTTTACCATCTCTCAATTCTTTGAGGATTCATCTTTTTATTATTCCGTTTTTTAATATTTTAAAATCTCTGGATATTAAATATCTTAGTTGCTTATACATATTATATATTACTATATATTTTAAGTATAATATATAAAAAAAAATACATGTGATGCACTTAAAATACACATTATATACCGCATATAATTTTTGTATAATATATAAATATACATATGATGCGCATAAAATATATAATATATATTAATATTACACAAAATATATATATATATATATATATATATATATATATATATATATATATATTTATATATTGTGTGTGTGTATTATACACATTATATACTACTAATATTTGTAGAGTTTTTTAGAGTTTTTGGGAGTCAATATTTACTCTATTCATGATTCTTGAGATAGATTCTTGGAACAATTATTGGACGTGATTTTCGGTTAAAGGTCCATTTTTGGATAGTTAATTAATGAACGTAAATTTCTTTTGGCCCAATATGAAATATTTGGTTTACTGCTTCATATATATTATATTTTATTTAATATTGTCTAGTTATGAAACTTTCTCATTTACCAATTATATACATTTTAGGAATTAAATAAGGTATCAATTAACTCCTTTAATCATGCTAACGTACATAACCCACTCCCCCTACGTTTCTCTGCCCACACCCCCATCATTCTGATCTTCTCTCCCTCGATTACATTCCTTTTCAAAAAAAATTTACAATTTCTCTCTCAAATTTTCTAATTTCTCTCTCAAAATCCCTGCGAAATCATTGTTGCTTCAAATTTTCCTTCCCTTACGATGAAGAAGAAAGGAACTCCGAGGAAAAGCCCTAAAAAAGCTACTGATAGTGATATTTCTACTTTTGATTTGGGTGCTTTCTCACAGGATTCACCAAAAAAATGGTAAAATCCAAACATGCAACACCAGAGAGAAAGTCCAAGCTTTCCCCTCGTGAAGCTAGGGCAGAGGCGCGAACAAAACTCAAGCATGATATGGATGCCGCTGAAGTTTAGACATCTTTTAAATCAGTAAAATGGAAGGGCAAAAAAATTGCTCGTGATGATGATTTCGTCGAAGAAGAAGTGATTCTGAAACCTGCAAAAAAAAAAAAATGTTTCTCCTACTGGCAAACTTCAAAAAGGAAGAAGGTTCAAAAATCTCCTAAAAGCATACCCCCAACAGTCATCAGAGAAGGTAAAATTGTAGTTTATTTTAGTTCAGAAGTTGTTTTCATTCTCATCCTGATACTTATTATTTTTGTTCTGTAATTGTAGAAATTTTATCTACATTGTGTATATTTCTTGTTGTTTATCAATTTTTCTACATATTTCTAGAAATTATAAATTTGTTATATATTATTTGAAATAATTTTGTTAGGGTATATATTACATGATTTAGTTAGTTTTATTGGTTAATTCTTACTCTATTTGTAGATGTTAATTTCATTTTCTGTAAATAAAGATTGTATATGTTATGTCCAGTTGTTAATTTTCCCCCCAATATTTTTAAATGTAGGTTACTTTCTAGTTCCTTGCTCTAAACATAAAATTGTTAGTTCATTTGTAGCTTCACTGTAGTTAAGTTGTTGTATTTTTTTTATTAATTTTGTAATTTATTTGTCTGCAATGTATTACTGTCTTTCTGGCTGTAGATAAAGTGTAGCAGAATTGTTATTATTTTATTTTGTTTGTCTTTAAATATGTTTTATTAACTTATTTTTTCTTTTGGCGCAAAATCATATATATTTTGCACCACATGATGTTGATTATGGAATCACTAGATTTTAAACATTATCTGACCTTGTTGTTTCTGCCCAAATTAAGGTATTATTATCTGAAAATGGGATAAAATTATTTTAGAAGACATGTTTTAGGCACTTTCTTCGCATGCCCAAAATATGCATCCAAAATCACGCAATTAACCTTCTGATGAAGTATGAATTGAACACATACGGGTCTGAGTTTTTCACAGCAGAGATGAAGGGTGAGAGGCTAAACTTTGGGTTGAGGGAGTTTGCTCTTATTAATTGCCTCAAATGTTTTACAAAGAAACAATGACTTTGGTTACACACCTAAGTATGATAGTAAAATAATGAGGAGTTATTTTTCGAACAAGGAAAAACTTAAGAAGTCGTACCTAAAACAAGTTGTAACCAGCCGTAGTTGGGTGAATGACGAGGATGCAATCAAGCTATATTTTCTTTATCTGATAGAGTTCTTCCTCTGTCCTTCTGAGAAAGATAATGGTTTGATTGACCACTTTAGGTTCAATTTGGTTGACTCAGGGCAGTATGTGAATTTTGCATGGGGTATAGAAGTTTATACCCATTTGCTTCAATTTGTTAAGTTGAACCCTTCTGTGCATTTTTATCTCCTTCAAGGTTTTTCACTCACTATGCAAATCTGGTTGTATGAGTGTTGCTCTACAGTCAACACAGATATAACTACAAGGGTTGGTAATTAGATCTCCTGTATCCTCAAGTGGACAACAACAAAGGACAAGATATGAATTTCTACTTTGGAAGAGAGGATGATCAAACCAGTGCAATGAAGTACTATGTTATCATCAATAAGTTTTAATTTAGGGTGAAAAGGTCCTGTGAAAAAAGGTAAGAACATTTTATTTGTCAATATCATATTGTATATAAGTTGTATATATATTATATATAATTTGTTTAGAATAATTTGATGTGCATAAACAACTTGATTTCTTGGTAACTACAATTTGCATAATATTTTTATCATTATGTTTATAGAAAATGTCCAAATATACTCCTGAACTATGTAAAATGGTTTATATTTGCCCTTCGTTAGTAGTTGGGGGTAAATATGCCCTTGCCATTACTAAAATGGGTCATATATACCCTTATTTCAAACGAAAAATTATTAAGGACTGATTATCTTTAATTAGTCTGATAAGCATAGTTTGCTGCTGACGTGGATAAAACTTAGCCCAAATCCTTCGTCTCCCCATTACTCTCTTCCCCATTTAAAAAGAACCAAAAAGATAAAGAGAAAAAAACTTCTGGTCAATATCAATAAGGTAAAAGTTATCAAGTTTTCATTCCCGTTCAAATCCAAACTTCTTCTTTCGTAGCCTTAAATTCTTACCACTCCAACACCTCTTCTACTGCTAAATTTCTCCTTTCCCAGTAAACAAAATCGGCCGAATCTAAAAAAATAATTTCTTCTATTTGCACGAATCTGAAAAATAATCATGCTATCGTGTAACCAGAAATTCCCCCTAGAGACAGATTTGGACGGTCAAAAGATTCACACCTAGGCAAGTATCTCCCATCCTAAAATTGAATATTTTTATTGAACTGAAACTTTGGTTATGAAAATTGTGGATTTTGAGATGATGAGATGAAGAAAAAGGAAAACAGAATGGTGGGTTTGGTGAGTTGTAGAGTATTTAAATTGGATGACCAAATTCTACCATATTCATAACCAAAAAGTTACAATTTCGGGTAAACATTAGTTGAGTGAGTGCTAAATTGCAATCTACCATTATTAGCGATTTGAATTTTCTTTGGTTGGAATATATATTTAGTTATGAAAATGGTGGAATTTGAGATGATAGATGAAGAGAAAGAAAACAGATTGGTGGGTTTTGATGAGAATTATTTTACATAGTGAAATAAATTATATGACCAGGAGTGTATGGGGAGTAGTTTTAATTTTGAAAAATGGTGATTGGGCTTGGGAAGTGATTTTTCCAAGAGAATTTTTGATGGTGAAGAAGATGATCTATTATTAAAAAATACTGTAAAATAAAATAAAAGTGGACGTGGCAAAACTTGGTGATAATTAGTACTTAATAATTTTTTTCATTTGAAATAAGGGTAAATATGACCCATTTTAGTAATGACAAGGATATATTTGCCCCCAACTATTAACGGAGGAAAAATGTGAACCATTTTACATTGATCAGGGGTATATTTAGACCTTTTTCGTTGTTTTTATTCTGTATCTACTGCCTCGTATGTGTTGGTGATAATTGTACGTGGCACTTCAAGTCCACAAGCATAAATGAATCAGCATTGTTCAAGGTTCAAAGATTTAACAGCTTGCACACACGCTCATTGATGGATAACACATATATACAATAAAAAGCTACTGCAATGGTAGTTGGCAGCATGGTCATACCAAAATATGCGGATCATAAGACAATATACACACCAAAAGACATACAAACTGACATGTTGTCGGAACATGGTGTGAACTTAACATACATGCAAGCTTTGAGAGCAAAGGAAAAGGCTTTGGAATTTTTGAGAGGTCATCTTGTTGATTCCTCTAGTCGGTTGTCAAGTTATTTGTATATTTTGGAGAAGACTTATCCATGGTCGGTAGTGAAATTGCAGAAAACTGAAGATGATTGTTTCTTGTATGCATGTGTTGCTCTTAGTACGTCTATCATGGGTTGGGAGCATTGTAGGCCAGTTGTAGTAATCGATGGCACCTTCTTGAAGTCGGCATATAGGGGAATCATGCCACAGGTATTGTAGATAGCATATTACCACTAACAGCTAGCACTATGTGATAGGTAGCATATTACCACTAGTATACGCCGTTGTTGATTCAGAAAATGACACATCATGGAGGTGATTTTTTGAGCAATTCAAACATGCATATGGTGAATAGCCAAATATGTGTGTTGTTTCGGACCGAAATGAGAGTATGTTGAAGGCAATATCTACGGTTTATACCGACATGCCAGATTATGCTTGCATGTGGAATATTTGGATAAATGTAAGGTCAAAATTCAAGAAAGGTCATCTAAAGTTAAGCGAATTGTACTTTGTCACGGCACGATCATACACGATTGATGAATTTAATGAAAGAATGTCAAATATTGAAGAGATCGACACACGTGTTAAAGCATACCTATACGATATTGGTTATCAAAAATTGTCTTGGGTACATGCTACGGTGAACTGAACATGGACGATGATATCAAATATTGCAGAGTCCTTGAATGTGGTAACCAAAGATGCAAGAGAGCTGCCTGTAGTTCAACTAATAGAGTACATGAGGACTCTTCTTGAACGTTGAACTAATAAAAAGTTATTGAATGCAAAGGGTACGTTCATATACCTTGGAAAACATACAACAAAGAGTTGGAGGACAACAGGACATTATCGCAGAAGATGAGAGTAAGTTATGGTCCATAATATCAGATAATTGATTTCATCAAACTAAATATATATTGATAATTGTAGATATGTTGTTGTACAATTATAGTTATTTTGTCTTTTATGAAGTGCTAACAACTTGTTGTATGTTTGTAATAAAAATGTAGGTGAGAGTTTCAACAGATCACATCCATACTGTGATAGATAGTGTGGAGCGCTTCATTATTTGCGTTCACAACAAGAAATGTAGTTGTGGATAATTCCAGCTTGATGAACTTCCTTGTCCACATGCTTTGGTGGCTTTGAGGCACATGAGCGAGTCTTATGAAAACTATTGTTCTCCTTATTACACGAGGAAGAGCCTTCTACAGACTTATGAAATACCAGTAGATCCTCTACCTGATGAAAGTAAATGGGATGTGCCACAACATATAACAGAAGAAGTTGTCCTGCCACCTACTGGAAAAAGGCAGCCAGGGAGACCTCAAAAATAAAGATACAAACCATATGATGAAATAAATGCAAAAAAATACAAGGTTTCATGTGGCAACTGCAGAGAAGAAGGGCATAACAAAAGATCTTGTAGGAATGCTCCTAAAAGAAAATAAGAATTGATGTAGTATAAAAAATAATTCCCCTGAGTATTATTGATAATAATCTATCCTTTAAGACATATTCAGTTGTATTTGTTCTATTCTGGGCAATTAGTTGTGGTGTAATTATGATGCTAATTTGAATAAAGATTGTCTCATATAATGAATGATTGGTAACAAATTTTAACTCTTAATGTCATTGGTTTATAGTTGCTTTGTTCAACAACTGAGTTATTTATTAATTTTAAGCTTTTTCTAATAATACTGCTAAATTTGAATCAGAGTCTGTATTTTTGTATAGTAGTTGTAGACATAATTATAGTTATGTTGTAAAGAAATTGTTATCTGAGAGCATCAATGTAACGTTGCTTGAAATTTCCTTTAATTGTAAAGCTAAACATTTGATACCTTACATTAAGAGTAACATATGTTCACATAATATGTTAAGTATAAACCAATATGGTAAAAGAAGATAACAGAAAATATATATTATAGAGTACCAATATGGAGATCAAGTACTAAAATCATTCTACAAAAAAAACATGCTACGAATGTTTTCATTTGTAAGTAGTAGAATTCTGGACAAAATAACAAAGCAAAAGCTAAAACAACTTTAGCACAAATGTGCTACAAATAAACTGTAGCTGAATGGTTCTTAGTAAATAAGTTTCCTACAACTTTAATACAATCCAGCTACAACAAAATACTTTCACTATAATTTAGCTACTAAAAAGAGCAACTAATTCTTTTTGGTCCGAACTCGTATTCTCTCCCTCACAGCTGGTGCACCTTTTCTTCTTGCTAATCTCCCAGTCACCTCACTTTCACTAATTTCACCAAGCTCTTGCTTTTTCCTAGCATAATCCCAAAGAAGCGCTCCATAGCGTCTACGGTGTTGATCAATATCAGAAAGGTCTTTCTTTGAAATCGAGAGCTGACCAATGTTGACATATTCTACAAATGTCGCCACTTATACACAACAATCAGTACAATAAATATTAGGGAAAAAGCTTTAGCATTCAATGTAAAATTCAATTGGTTAAACTGAAGGAAGAGCAGCACATACAGTGATCCCTCTTTTTATTGGGGTATCTCACCGACCAACCACTGAATGTCAAGAGGGCCAGTAACATATTTGCCAATGTATGCCTTTGTGTTCTTATAGTTGATGTCTGGACGCTTGTCATAGAAGCCGGTGGATGACAAGTGGGGGGGGGGAGGGGGATCATAATAGCAAACTTGTCGACAACAGATTCAATAACTTTGTGGTTACGTGAAGAGACCATAGAATCATAAACATATAGAACCATATCGGTAATGTCAAACATAGCCAACAACCAATGAAATTTTTCAACAATATTTATGGGCATAATCACAAAATCAACTTTGTCCCAATGCAACATTTGCAAATAATCAGTACCCCAATATGTATTCTGATAAGACGTCCTGGGGTTTGACAACAACAAGTTTCTTATCGGCAGGGGCATTAATGTACCTCTCATAAATTTGCTCTATTCTAGTCTTGAACATACAATCAGTGGTTGTAAACCGCATTATGTTTCCAGGACCATACTTTTCTCTCTTCCTCAAATAGTATAAAATAACATCAATGTGCTGCAAAAAAAAATAAATTACATAATTTCTCACTGCAACATACAATTAAACTATAATTTTTAAACAAAAAATCTACAGATATGTATAATAACAGAATACTTAAGCTTATCATTAAATTCTGCCGGGGTATGAGTGTACCGTGTTGCTCAGGATTTGTCCGGAAAGTGCCAAAGTATAAGACCATTCCTTTTTATCAACTTTCTCAACTTCAAGATCAAACCACGAGTTGAGTTGATTATCTTTTACAATATAAGGCACCTTATTTCTATTTAAAGACATAGCAAGTACAATTAAAATGTAGTTGCAATTGAAAATCCATAAATTTTATGCACTTGATAATATGAAAAAAATGTAGAATCTAACCTCTTTGAAAACGTGTTGGTACCTAAATATAACCACTTATTGAATTCTTCCAACAAATCAGGATCAACATCATCGCCAATAACTCCAGTAAATGGATGCTTGATATTGAAAATTGGATGAGGTCCAACAGAAGTTCTTCCACCAGAACTGAAATAAGGGAGAAAGGGGGATCTGGCATGCTTTCCAGGAACCCTTGTTCTTTCTTACTGCACAAGGGTTGTTTCATCTTCATTAACCTCAGCGAACTTAACTATCTGTGAGAAGTTCTCTGGCAGCTCAAAATCATCAAGTGTTATTGCTCTATTTCTAGACTTGGAATCATTATCCGAGTCAGCTACATTGATGAAGTCGACTAGTTCACCTACAAAGTTAAAAATAAAAGAATAAAATTGTATGTTGTTTGCATCAGAAATGTTAGGAAAACTGTAAATTATATGAAAGTTGTTGATTTTTTCTTATAATTATATTGTAATAATTAATACCACTGAAATCTTCGTTGCAATCCTCTCCTTGTTGGGAAACATTTGCTTCCTGAATTGGAGATTGCAAATGCATAGTCTCCTTCTCCTCGTTAAAATGCTCTCCTTGTATGGCAACATTTGCATCCTGATTTGGAGAGTGCACATGCATAGTTTCATCTCTGTGATAACAAATGTGTATAATGAAAGAGAATTGTAGATCATTTGTAATAAACATAAATAAAATATAAATAAATTGTTATTAAATTATAGTTAATTTGTTAAAATATTGTCATGTAGCTGAGATGTAATATGTAATGTTAATTATGTAGAACAAATGTACTAAATCATACATGTAGTTTCTTTCTTGAATGCCTCTTGAAATTGGGAAGATAAGTCAACACCTACCGGACATGATATAGGAACATTCTCCTCTTTTTGAATGTCATACATGTGTCTTGTATCCAACAATTGGAAATATAATATAGAGTATTTGTTGATAATTTAGTAATATGTTTAACCTATGTAAGACATGTCATCAAATTGTATTAAAACTGATCAAATACTTGTTTTAGTGTTGCTGCCCAATACTTGTTTAGCATTACTGCCATGATATTGTTGTGTGTTATTTGCTTTGTAATGCTCATCATTGTTTCCAGAACTGCCACTAAACTGCAAGCAAACTTTTTGAGACTATATTCTTTATGAATGCTAATATAAACATAAACAAGGTAAAAATATTTTTCAAAATGACTATATTTTGAATGAAACATTAACATCGATGTTAGTATCCTGTTGACTTTGTACTGCATGTAATACAAAATAGCCTAATAACCTAGTTCTTCAAAAACCTAGAGAACCAAAAAAGCTTAAAATGTATCTGACAATAAGAGGCTTACAAATATATAAAATAGCCTAAAAATTAAGAATTAGGTATACCTCTGTCTTGAACAATCTAAGGTCTGAACCGACTTAAGGATAAATATTTGGCATAAGATAAATTACAGAAACTAGCTAGGAATATCATAAGTTGTTACCTTTTCAACATCTTTTCTTAATTTTTTTTAGTTGTTTCAGAATAACTTTCTTCTCATCTATTCCCATTGACTACTTATTGCCAGATGAAGATGGAGTATTTGTCGGATGTTCGGCCTGCGTTTTAGCTTCTTCAAACATATATTCAACTTTGTCTGGCAAAATTATTCTAGAAAGTTCTTCTAGGGCTTCAATCATGTTGGTGAACTGAGTGAAATAAAAATATGAAGGAGTTAGTCACCATATGTATATAAATTGTAGTTATATTGTCTGTACCATAAACATGTAGAATTGTTGTGTTAAGTATGTCAATATTTTGAGATACCTTATACAAATATGAAAAACAATTACCTTGATCCATGAGCAATCAGCTTTGGACATATAGCTATATTCTAAAGTTTTTCATAGGATTGCGTAATTATTTTTTCTACAATTGAATTGAATTTGGCGATATAATGTCAAAATTAGCGATAATGCTTCATCTCAATGGTCGGTGGGATAGCTTTGGGAGATACAAAGATTTTGATGTTGACGGAATTATAGTCAATGATGATTCAAATTATAGTCAATTGAATGCCGCAATTGTAGAGCACCTAATGATCGATACTTATGTAAAAATCATCCATATCAAATACACAGTCAACGAGTATTGTCCTCCAATGGAAATTCGAAGCGATATGGGAGTTCGAGTGTATATGGAGACGAAAAAGGAAAACAAAAACGAAAACTTAGGAATGTGTCCTCATCTGTATATAACAATAAGGGATTTCGATTTAGATTGCAGTATGTCAAATGTGAGCACAATTGCAGGTTTGCTCTATTTTTTTAGTCCTGATGTTTTGCAATTTCAAGTGTTCTACAATTTTACTACAAATTATCTACAACTATACTACATAACAAATATAGTTCAACTGTTATGTCTCTAAAAACAATTGAAGTGTAACTGTTACACAGTAACTATGGTAAAAAGTAAATTATGATCACAGAACAAAGTATCTATAAGTATAATACAAATTTAATTTATGTCAAATATTGAACGCCTGAAGATATAGAGGTCTGAATTACTATACTTTTAAATGCGTGCAGGTACATCTGATTATCGTAATACTAACATGGTACAATTGTCAAGCAATAGTAACACATTTAGAGAAGTATCAGGAACAATGAAGTTGATTGATATGACAACATCCCCAACAATTATGGAATATGAAAGTATAATCATAACAGAACATACGCTAAAAGTAATTGAAGTAGGCCAAGTTTACCAAGACAAGCAAATAATTGTCTTCACGCTAATCTGCAACAGTTTTCTTGAGAAGTTTTTATTTTGAATTTGTTGCCTTGTTTATGAAAAACAAGAGGAAATTTGCGTAAAAGAAGGATTCTATAGATTTGTTGCCTTGTTTATGAGGCGATGATTGCGTCTAAATTTTGTAACTGAAATATACGCTGTCCCAAAATCGGGCGTCTAAAAAAGGAAGTGGTGTCTATTTTAAACGAATGTATATTTTTTGTAGCTAAAACTTGTTTAGATCGGGTAAATTCCAAAATTGGGACAATTTTGGTAATAAGATTTCATATAGTGTATAGGAAAGAAAAAAATCCAAAATTGGAACAATTTTGGTAATAAGATTTCATATAGCGTATAGGAAAGAAAAAATCCATTTGTAAGAGCAAGGAGTATTGATTAGGTTAAGAGGTTTAATCTGGTTTATCATTTCGTAATCAAAGAAGGGACAAGGATACCTTATTTAACATTATTTATTTTTCTTTTTTAGACAGAAATGGCTCCTGATTTTGAAGATGAATATAAATAAGTAGTTTTTTTTTTACTTCATCCTTGCTAAAAATTACTTTATGTAGGCCTAAATTTATGTCAAAAATGATATGGGTGCGACTTTTTCCTGATTTCAAGATCAATATAATCATAGTATTTTTTATATACCATCCTTGCATTAAAAAGAAGAATAAGAAGAAAAAGGCAAAACTCCCTCATTTTTATTTGGCAAAAACAATCATGAAATGTGGAAATAAATAAATTAAAAGCTATAGTCATCTTCTCAATTTAACTTTATAATAACATACATCTACTGAGCATGGTGGATCTTGACCTTCATACACGGGTTCGGTCGAAACCAGTACCTTTTATTCAAACTCTATATTTGTCTTTAAAAATTTATTGAATATGTATAAATTATAAATTTAGAGTCAGTAACTTCGAAGGAATACAATCTCGGACCCATTAACTTCAATTTCTCGCTTCGCCTCTGCTATATATATATATATATATATATATATATATATATACACACACATTGTTAGGTGCAGAGAGTAGCATCGTCTTCTTCTAATTCTTCTTCTTAATAATCAGACTAGAAAGGTTAATAAAGAGAAGAAATTAATTAAGTACTTCATGATATAAAAAATAGAAGAAGAAAAAGAATGACTATATATGATTATGTTTTGGTATGAGAGAGCTGATCAGTAGCATTAGCAAGATGCCTCATAACATCAACTTGAACTCTTAGTGAAAGGATATAATCTAGGGTTTCTTTGATCAAAAACATATCATTATCCATGTATTCTCCTCCAGGGACAAGTGTTTTAAGAACTTGTGTTCTCTTCTTCACTAATCTTCTTGCCATACAACGAGCTAAACCAATTCGTGGAGACATTTGTTTAGTTTTTCTTGATATGCTGCAGCTTTTCTTGAGGATTTTCTTGCTTCTGAAGCTCTTCTGTGACATGGCCAGCCTCATTATTGAAGCTTTTTTTATTCTTTCAGAGTCGTCGTCGCCGAGGATATGGGTAACAATGAACTTGTTATTGTCATCTTCTGAAGCATTGGCGATAAGGGCATGACTCCAATATGTTGTTTTTGAGTTTCTTGTGGAAGCCATGGCCACATCTGCTGATAGCTTTATAGCTTTCTTTCTCTCCATTATGCTCATTTCTTTCTTTGTACCATTGTATGCTTTAAGTCCTTGAATCCATTTCTTGAGAAATTCTTGCTTGACTGAACTAGGATTCCGCATTCTATAAAAAAATAAAAATAAAAATATAAGAATGAAATATATTCATGTAGGTTAATTAAACTTAATTAGAAATCCAGAAAGAAATTCGACTATAGAGTTATTGACATATTAACCACAAAAAGAAATCCATAATTGACTTTTTGGGTCGACAAATGATACTATGTTAGGACTACAATAGACAGACAGGTTCGAATATATACATGTTAAGAACATGCAAAATTGGTTAACCTTGACTAACTACTCCCGTTCACTTTTACTTTTCAAGTTTTGCATAGTCAAACTATATAAATACTGAGACAAATTACAAATTATATTACTTTTCGTTTAAAATATTAAAAAGAATCTAATCCAATTTAGTTTCAAAGATTAGTCAAATTGCGAAAAAGTAGTAAGTGAAATACCTTAGCGAACCTTCTTCTATAATAAGCAACAGAAGATAATTCCTTCGAAGGTTTCAAATAAAGAATTTAAGTAGCAGAAATCTGTTGCAGCAGCTATGTGTAGTATAGCTTAAGGAGAAGAACAAGAGAGAGAAGGGAAATGAGAAGGAGAAAGAGAAGTGAAAAGTAGCCATTATTTATTTGCTCCAAGGGAAATGAGGATGGTGGGCCAATGAGTGAAGGACACAGCACATGCAGGCACATGGAAGCCTTTGGCCCACCTAAAACCCTAAATGAGAGGAATAATTTTTTTAAAAGGTCCCTTAATGTCATGCAAACCTAACATTTGTCACTTATTATGACAACAAAAGTAACACTAACACAAATCCCACCTAATTATTTTGCTCACATGACTAACATTTTCATTCTTGACTAGAAAACGGCATTAACACTTATATTGCTCCTTCACTAATTTTTACGCTGCCAAGGTCAGGAAATAGAGCAAAAAACGAAAAACGAAAGATTAGATAAATATAAAATAAAAATTTACTTACAAATCCTCAAGAAATAAACTTAATATCGAAATTTTTGCTTATCAATTCTAATTTAATATTTTTTCAATTTTTTCCCTTAGTTTGAGGTAGTAATGTGCTTTATGACTTAGTACGTACTTAAGAAGGGGATAATTGGATAAAGAAGTTCAAAGGAAAAAGGTTAAACAAATAACATTCACGAATTAATCTTTTTTTTCTTCTTAATTTTTCATCCTATTCGACTAAAGAAACAAATGATATGATATAAGCTAATATTTGATGCAATGAATCATAATTTTAGGGGTCGTTTGGTACGAGGTATAAGAAGGTATAATGCTGGTATAAAAATTTAATATCATCTTAATACTTTGTTTGGTTAGCAAAGCTGATATAAGTTATTCCGGGATTAAAATTAGTAGCGGGATAACTTATACGTTGTAGAGGGTGGGATAATTAGTGCCGGGACAACTTATACCTTCTTCTTAGAAATAATGCAATTGTCATTTTTAATACAACATACCAAACAATGAATAAAAACTAATACCAGGATA
Source organism: Nicotiana tabacum (assembly GCF_000715075.1). Classification (NCBI taxonomy): domain Eukaryota; kingdom Viridiplantae; phylum Streptophyta; class Magnoliopsida; order Solanales; family Solanaceae; genus Nicotiana; species Nicotiana tabacum. The sequence goes on along the minus strand of NC_134100.1, from coordinate 101,373,281 downwards.
ACTAATCCCAACATATATAACTAATCTTATTATAACTTACCCCAACATATATAATTAATCTCATCATAACTTATCCCGTCACAAGCCGTATTCAAACCAAACGAGCTTAAAGTTTGATTTGTAAGCTTGTCGTTTCTTCAAAGTACACAGTCGATCATAAATAAAATAGCCAAACAAGATTATGGCAAATATGGGACAAAGAGAAATAAGCGTCATTTGCGTCAACTCTCTCTTTTACTTTACCTCCAATTTTTCTCTCTCTAATATCAACCTTTTTAGGGAACGGTGGCTTTTTGGCTTGAATTTGTTTTTGCTATCAAAATCTTAAACGACAGAAAAGAAAATCAATGAAATTAATATCACGAACTTGATTGCCAAAGAAGCATATGCAAATTTAGTAACTCCTAGCTGTTTGATACAAATGTTTAACTGGTGGGGGTGGGGGATAGGTGGTTAATTTGAGACTGTCAAAGAACCTTAAATGGGGCTTTGGAATTTATAGTAGTACATTGAAATATTTATGATATTTCGGGTAAAGATTACACAAAAGATACTGAATAAGAAAAGGAAGAATTGGCAGGATCCGGAAAACGTGGTGAGGTTGGGTGGATTGAGGGCCCTGGAACAAAGAAAATCTTAAGGCATAGGTTTAAGCTATGACATAAAAGGAAAAATCACTCACATGGTCTCCACATGGGGGTTTTCGAATGTGTGGTTCACGAGAGGGTGAAGTGTTTCTCTCAAACGTACGCGCAAGTATACGTGATCGACAAGTAATATAAGATAGTAAGTTCAAATATCGTACTCACAGGGACTTGTGATTAATTATTTACTAAATTAAACTAAGACAATTAATCTATTCAAACACTTTTCTAAAGATTATTAACTACAACTAATCTAGAGTCGAAAACTAAGAAATTAAGAAAAATAAGTCTGCAATCTTAGAGATGAATTCAACGGGAGCCGATATTCTAGAGCTATGGGTTAGCTAACAATCCCGTTGAGTTTTTCACTTAGATTGTCTAATTAATTTATCTGATTTATTGGTTGACATTGTTAATATTACTCGTAGTATTCTTCTGAATTACTACTCGCCTATTCAAGCTAACCTAACGCCTATATTCCTATGAAATTAGCTATGATTGACAAGAATGCATTAATAATTCCTGTATAATAACCAAATAAGGCGATTAGGTATATTTCTATCCTAACTGCAAATCCGTTCTCGATGCTTAAGTTCAAGATCTTGCTCTACTCATTCTTATATGCAATCTACAATTCCCTCTCCCGAGTTCAATCCTAGATTCATAGATAATATTCAATTGGTAATCAAGCAATCAAATAATTAAGTGCAAGATTGAATAAATAAACCAATATAATAAAATAATGAGAACAATTCAAGCTTCAAACTACAACATTCATGCAACACCCAAAACTCTGGAACTAATAAACTATGAAATTAAAGAAAGAGAAGAGAAGAAAAACTAGTTAAAAGCCTCCTCCAAAGTGTGGTGTGTGTTCTCCTCCCAAAATGTGTTAGATCTCCCAAAGTGGTGGCTCCTCTACCTCCAAAAAAAAGTTTGATTCCCTCCCAAATTAGGTTTAGAATTATTTTTATCCGCATTGGAAGGGGGGGGGGAGGTGGGCCGAAATACCCCTGACCCGAACGAAATAGGAGAGACTTCCCGTCACCAGCGCCCTGGGTAGCGTGGGGCGCTATCCCTGGTGCTGGAAAAATTGAGGTTCTGGAAACTAGGCCACAGTTAGTGCTCCACACTACCTGTGGCGCTACAAATGGTTATTTTATATTTTCGCTCCTTTTTGGCACAAATCTTGCACCTTTCAGCCCATATTGCTTCTGGATGATTCCTACACATAAAAATACCAAGAATTAGCATAAATCATGATATTTCACATCCGAAAATCTACGAAACACGAGTAAAATACGAGGCAATATTTATACACTATACACACACATACACATACACGTATATATATATATATATATATATATATATATATATATATATATATATATATATATATATATATATATATATATATATATATATATATATACTAAAGCTAAATATCAACACCCCACACATAGACTCTTGCTCGTCCTCGAGCAATGGCACTAACAACTCTATCCTAACTATGTACAAATCTCAACATCCCATACATAGATTCTTGCTCGTCCTCGAGCAATGGGACTATCAACTACACCCTAACAACGTACATATCAGCAAGGGGGAGCAATTCAAATATTTTTCTTTAACATGCACTCTACCAATGACCATGGTTGATAGCAACAATTACACTGTAGCATATGCAATCACTAGAACTTCCCTTTACTTATCCTATTCTTCAATAATATTCATATCACAGACAACGTGCTCATAACAATCTTAGCCTAAAAATCCGACTCAATATCATAATGCACTCATGTCTTGAACACCCAACATCATAGAGAAGTCTTATAACGTTACCCATCTCTTGTGAAACCATGTGCCCTCACAACAAGAAAAAAAAAGTAAGTTGAATCCACACATTCGAATGTCATGATCAAATATAATTTAAGGACTCACATTTTTCAAAGAAAATCTCTCTCTCACAAAGAAGTCGCATGCATGCAAAAGGTACCATAAGCTTGCCCATAATGTGAATCTCCACTAATGTAGGCTCACTCGATCTAAAATCAATTAGGACTTTATATGGTTGTATTGTAGGCAAAGGGACTGACGATCTCAAAGCACACACCTAAATATGCTCGCTAATTAAAGATAGTATAGAAAATTATCGTATCCACAAGGATTAGAGTTAAACAGTATTTTCGTAACTTGTAGCTAGATTGCTATCCAAGATGATCGACAATTGAGATTATATGATTAAGAACTAAAATTAACTAAGACTCTAGATCTAATTGACTAATGACAATTGAACAAAATTAAGCAAGAAAGAAATCAATAGGAGAAAATAGGGGTTGATTGGATAGGTGCAAGATAATTGTCTGGGATTTAACTCTTGTTAATTCACTTCTAATGTTCAAGTGAGTCTCTCGAATTCACTCAATTATTAGTTCAAACGTTTAGTAGAAACTCCTCTCTCGATTAAGTCTCAACCTCACAATATGAACCAATTTATGCTCGGGGAAGATATGCACGAATTCGTAGTGAACTGGTCTTTAGGAGAACCTCTTTCGATTATCCTCCTAACTAGGTCTAAACAATAATTCAACTATTCTCTTTTTATTACTAAGAAGAATCAATGAATTCAACCAACAAGATGATGCAAAAACATCACAAGTTATGCCTCTCTCGATTACATGAACATGTGAATATAGATGCAATAATTAAATCACCCAAAATAATTCAATACATAAAAACTAGAGTTAATATCCACAAACAATCATCACAACACTAAATCCATCAATCCCTAAAGAGAACTACTCCATAGATATGGAGTAATTCATCACAAATATAAAGCAAAGCATTAAACGATCCAAACTCTTGTCTTGAGTGAGGATTGAATGATGAATTCCTTGTGCTTTGGCTTCTCCACCTTCTCTCTAGCCTCCTTAGGTCTTAGATGTGTCAAAAGTCTAGAAAATACTATTTTTCCATATATTTATACCAAGTAGGGTCGGGCCCAAATGAAATCACCATTTCCTAGACGAAATAGGAAAACTTGCAAACTTATTATATTTCATGCGTCGCACTGTGCGTAGCATTAGTGCTTTTTCCTAACAGACCCCAAAAACCCAGTCTCTGAAGTTTGCTATTTTCTGACAGATATTTACACTGATGCGTCGCACTATGCGTAGCAGGGTGCATAGCATCCGTATATTTTTTTAGCAGATTATTCTTCCTTGAATTTTGATACCCAGAAGTGATCCTCGACCCCCGAATACGATTTTGGCTTATTCCTTTGGGCTTTTACTCTGACTTCAAAGCTCCAATTACCTCGAATTAGTTCCATAACATCCACATAACTTGGAATCGCTCCTACAAGGCATTAAACATACAATTAGTGAAAAACACTAGCAATTAATGCTCAAACTCAATTAAAGTGCAGTAAATTGGAATGTAATACGCGACTAAAATATGAGATTATAGTCTACCATCAAGGACGGGTATGATATATTTAGGGTTAGTGGTTCACTCTCCTAAGCACTTTAACACATCACATGATAAACTTTAAGCAAAATTTTTTAATCCACTTCAATTTCACAAACAATATCACTCCCCAATTTCACAAACAATATCACTTCAATTTCACAAACAATATCACTCCCCACTTCAATTTATTCATCTATATCTTTTTTCTTTAATTTTCTCTAGTGGTGTATTATTCTACAAAATAAGTACACCTTTCTTTCTTTCATTGGTTCCACTCGAAAGCCACCCCACACTTAGTACTTACTTCTTCTAGCGCTCATTTCACAATTAAAGTGCTTTCAGAGGTAACATGATAAAAAAAAAATATCAATTCATAACAAAAAGGGTATAGGCTCGTAATGTGGGTACCAAACAAAATTCTATAGTCTCAAAAGGGTTTACTAGGGATATATTTTATTTGTGATAAGCAATTAAGCTAAAATAGATCAAAGAAGGCCTAAAATTATTTTTCAAACCAAGCATCACCTAAAATTTTGCTTCTGACTCATATACCGGATAAGTTCTAGACTCAATCACAATAACATGGAATACACAAAAACCTTACTACATACATGGCACATGACTCACTAAGAATAAGTCAGTTAGTGTTACATTCTCTGTGAAACAAAATATTTGACAATTAGTTTAGGAGGTTTCTTATAAGCTTTGATCATCAGAAGTGTTATGAAAAAATATTTTTCAATCAAACACCAAGGAAAAGAAGTGTTTGAGTAGGTTAAAACTCTTCTTCAAATATTTTTCATCACGCCTTTAGTTGGTATCATTCAACCCCTTATCAGTTTTTTTAGTTTTTTCTGTTATTCTTCATTTGTTCTTCATTTGTTTTTAGTGGTTCTGGCTGAATGTAAACATTTAAAAGTTTATTTGATGATTTTGATTTGCTATTCACTTTGGCATATTGTCATTCTAAGTTAACAAGTGCTTGAAGGGGTAACGACTTTATTTATCCTTTTTTGCAGGTGAAGAAAATAAAGACGGAAGAAGTAAAGATCTAAACCTTACTTAAGAAGATTTTGGAATGTTGATGAAACTTTTGATGTCTTAGAAATCTTTTGTTATCGAACACTTTGAACCTTATGTCAACTCTTGAATTGTAAAACTTATGCACCATGGTTTAGAATATTTTGCTTTTATGGATATTTATTACTACCTTGTTGGATAATATGGATTTGGATTATTGAAGTTTATGAATAGTTTTATTTTGTGAATTATATGAACGGTAAAATGGCAGTTTACAATTTATTATATATGTAAATATTTATTTATAATCAGGGTTATATTATTGTTTCAGCTAAACCTCAGCAATAGGTCTGTTGCAATAGACTAAAAACAACCGTTGCAATAGGTAATAAAAAAACCTTGCAATAGATTCAATAAATCGTTGTAATATCCTCATATAGCCGTTACAATAGCTTCTAGAACGGTTGTATAAAATTATATGGTAACGGTTTAGAAATGCTGCAATAGTCTGGAAAAATTCGTTGTTGCAGAAAGAGTAATAACCGTTGCAATAGATGGGGATACAACAACGGTTATCACAGCCGTTGCAAGAACCGATGCAATATAGCTATCACAATGCGATCTGATGTGACAGACCCTATAGCGTTGCTATAGGGAAACGACAACAGTTTAATTCTCTATGCCAACGATTTTGCATGTGTTGCCATAGACTCATTTTCAAGTAGTGGCAACTCTCCTAACTCATTACATCAAGAATATTTAAAATAGACTAAGCACAATAGTGTAACATCTTCACCTAAAGAACTAACTCAAAAGTACCATGTATTATTTACAACTTACTCACTTATTCTAATATAGAGGTCAACAACATTGCCTTTTCTTCATGAATCAAGTGCCCTCACAATAATAGAGAGTAGTTCCACACACATTAAAATTTAAGAATAATTAGGAACTCAAGATAGAAAGAATTCACTCACTCTCAGAAATAATATTCATATGCCACAAAATATGAACCATAGGCTTGCCCGTAGTGTAATACTCAACTAATCAAGCCCATTCAGTCAAGGATCAAATAGGAATTTCATTGGTTGTAATGTAAGCTGCAGGATGAGTAAGATACATTTAGATATAAGAGTGACTACACCTCCCTAAGCACTTTAATACGTACATTTCATTTTTTGAAACCCCACACTTATGTCGAACCAATACTCCACTTTTACATCAATTTACATTAACTCCCAACTTCTTTAAGCACAATTACATCAAGAGTTACCACTTATCAAGGAATATTTTTCACAATCGTACAACTAATCTCCTTCTTCTTTTTTTTTTTTATTTTTTTTTCAATTCAAGTGGCTCTTATGTCACGATCCAAAATCCAACTAGTCGTGATGGTACCTAACCCAACCCGTTAGGTAAGCCGATTACCAACTATCAAATTTCAATAATAATTATTAAAGCAATTTAAATGAATAAAGGTCTTAATCGTGTACAATCCCCAAGAACTGGTAGTACAAATCATGAGCTTCTAAGAATAGAGTATACAAAGCGGAAATGAAATAAATACATAGTCTGCTTGAATAATATATAAACAGAGCTTTTATAAATCTAAGGCAGTAGCCTGAACAAAAAGCAGCTACAACAGGAACGCAGGTACATCTTCAAGTCCCGCAACCATCGAGTACAACAACAACAACAGCCAACATCTACACGTAATGTGCAGAAGTGTAGTATCAGTACAACCAACCCCATGTACTGAGTAAGTAACAAACCTATCCGTAGGTTGAAAGTAGTGACAAGATTTTACTAAGGTCAAGTCCAAAACCAATAGTCCATAACAACAATAAACAAATAACACCAGAAGTAACTCAGAGATAAAATGCTTAGCCAAATCATGATTTCAAAATAATAGTTCTTCCTTTCAAATCCATCAGTAAAAACTCAAATCTTTTGCCGGAGTTGCCAAAAATGTGAATAGTTTGAAAACATAAAATTCCTCCCAATATCTTGCCAAAAATAAATAAGATGTTTCATTTTCCTTTCGGATAACCCGTGTAAAAACAAATGCATCACTATGCCCATCTGTCAAAAATGTGTGAAAAATCATGAATGATGTGATGTTGTACAGCATGAGGAAAAATACATCTCTATGCCTGTATGTAATGTGTGTATGCCAATGCGATGCAACTAAGTGATAAAATCATAAACAGCCCCTCGGGCAGAACAACACTCATATACAGCCTCTCGGGCAAACCTCACAGTCACTCGTGCCACTCGGGCATACCTCACAATCACTCTTTCCATTCGGGCATACTTCACAATCACTCATGCCTCCCAGTCACTCAGCACTCGGCACTCGCACTCAGTAGGTACCTGCGCTCACTGGTGGTGTGTACAGACTCCGGAGGGGCTCCTACAACCCAAGCGCTATAATCTGCACGGACAACTCACATGCTGCACAGACAACTCACGTGCTATAATAATAAAGTATGCTGCAAGCGGGCAACCCCGATCCACACTCATCCTCACAATCAGGCTCTCGGCCGATATCAACATGTTGCGGCGTGCAGCCGGATCCTATAAATATCCTCACAAATTAGGCCCTCGGCCTCACTCAATTATAAACCTCTCAAGCCACTCGGGCATTTCAGTAAAACAGGGCATTCGACCTAAAACATTTATATGCATCAAAATAGAGTCATAAAACTGAGTTATGATATGCAATGAAATGAATATGACTAAGTATGAATTTTTAATTTAACACAATAATTCACAGCAATATGGCCTCCATGGGTTCCAATAATACTGGCACATAGCCTCAACATGTTTTTTTAATATGCTTTTCAGCTCAATTTCTTTAATACATAAAACCGCATGGGAAATTCCAAGGTTATTTAACTATAAAATTCCACAAAAATAATTATGTCACAATTTCTATAGTGCACGCCCACACGCCCGTCACCTAGCATGTGCGTCACCTCCCAACAATTCACAAAATACATATATTCGATCCTATTCTTGCATTTGCGGGCCTCGCAGATGTGCATTCCCCCTTCGCACATGCGGTCGCCTCACGCCAGCCTCAGTCCGCATCTACGCAACACTTTCACACATGCGGCCTCGCAGATGACTTGCACCTGTGAGCACTTCCCAGTTCCACTCTTGGCCGCTTCTGCGACTGATCTCACGCACATGCGGCTTCGCACCTGCGATCAAAATCTTCGCAGGTGCGATCACACCAATAGGCAGCAGTTCCAGCATTTCCTTAAGTCCAAATTTGATTCGTTAACTGTCCGAAACTCACTCGAGGTCCTCAAGACGTCAACCAATTGTATCAACAAGTCCCATAACATAACATGGACCTACTCGAGGCCTCAAATCACACCTAACAACATTGAAATGACGAATTACACCTCAATTCGAAATCATTGAACCTTGAAACTTCAAATTCTATAACTTGCGCTGAAACACCTCAAATCACGTCCGATTGACCTCAAATTTTGCACACAAGTCACATTTCACATTACAGACCTATTCCAATTTCCAGAATCGGATTCCGACCCCGATATCAAAAAGTCAACCCCCTGGTCAAACTTTCCAAAAATTTAACTTTCGGCAATTCAAGCCAAATTCTACTACGGACCTCCAAATAATTTTCCGGACACGCTCCTAAGTCCAAAATCACCATGCGGAGCTATTGGAATCATCAAAACTCCATTCCGGGGTCGTTTACACATAAGTCGACATCCGGTCACTATTTTAACTTAAGCTTTAAACCTTGGAACTAAGTGTTCCAATTCATTCCAAAACCTCACCGGACCCGAACCATTTACCCCGACAATTCACACAACAACTGTAAAGTAAAATTTGAGCAGAAAAGGGGGATGTGAGGTTGTAATACTCAAAACGACCGGTCGGGTCGTTACATTCTTCCCCACTTAAACATATGTTCGTCCTCGAACGTGCCAAGAGTTGTTTCCAAGCCATCAAATCACCGTTCCATCTTACCACACACGTACCTGGGGGTGAACCTACGTCACCCTATCCCACATAGGCTTGACTACACAATACAACTGAAAATCATTAATTTAACCTTAGCTCATAAACCTTGGAGTTTAACTTCCAACCTTTAGAATTTCTTTCAAGACGCAAATCTTACATTTACACACCGTATAAGTCTGAACAAGTTGCATCGAGCTATAACTATAACCACGGATATAATCAAACAACATATTACACAACTCGCATGCTCGTAGCACCATTCCTGATTGTAGTGACTACTCCAAAACCAACTGCATACTAGTATTAAACCCATATCGAACCAAACCTCATCCCAAAACCTTCGTACACTGTTGATAATAAAAGAAACACGCAAAATTTCATGACCACTTACCAGATCAACAAGTCACGGAGCCCTCTCGCCCCAACCAGAACCATAATCCCTTTCTGAGCCGACTTTCAATATTATACTCCCGAATATACCAAAATCAAACCTGATAGTACCCATTCTAGGTCCAATGACCTTATATTACTAAACACAACTGTTCCATAGACATGCCGCACCAATATAACTCAGAGCCACAACTCGTGTCATCCGTGCACCAATACGCAACAATTCAAATGTACCCAGTCATGAAAAATGACTCAAATGAGAGAACTGCCCCGCCAGATTAACAAGTACCGCCGCACCGAAATGATGAAAATTCATCATACACCGTAGAACCATCACCTGATTCTAACACAAGGTTCATGCCTTAACATAACTCCGCTGCAATACGTGACCCCATCCAAACGTTGGTCTATATTATCTACCTCGAGTCACCCTGCTCAAAATCAATAACCACGCGCAATCCGACATCAAGTACTCAAAGTGCATTACCATAACCATGTAGAAGCAAATGACACAATGCCACACAAACTCGAAAGAACATAATCCATATGCAATCAATCATGCAATACCCAAATGCTCATATTGTTCAAATTCCGCCATAAGGCCCCAAATAGAACCGCGCCATCTGTGCACATAACCAATGAATCACAACTCCTCATAGCATAAAGGAATAAATCACAGATCATTTGAGAACACGAATAAGTTCAACATCAACCGAATGACACATTCCTCAATAATAGCAGTATGGAGCCAACCATTCCGGCTCGGTGTAAAATACACATCTTAATTGGGCCTATCAATGGACCCCCAAATCAAATCGGGTTACCCACAAATAGGTAAAAAACAATCCCTCCGAAAATCCATAATGACTGAATAATAACACATTTCATCATCTGGCTAGCTCCGGCCACAACTTCACAGTCCACAACCATGAAAAAATCTACTCGTGGGAACTCCCAATCTCCAAATCCATAGAACACGCGAATCACCATATTTGATTCCACCTCCACCGCCCGAATGCCTAACACTTCTCTCATACACGATCATCCCACGAGAAATACTTTAAAAGTTCTTCCGTGCCACTTGACAAAATTTGAATATCAACAGTCTATCAACCATGTGAGTTTCGCAATACTAATTTATACATCTGTAAGTCAAAATACAATGCGCCTTTTGAAGTTTGCCCCTTTCTCATACAACACCAAGTAGTAATAGTACTCGTCTAGTTTTTTGAAACCGTCCATGTTGTCCAACATTCGTTACCTTCTCTTTAAGACTGTACTGCCACCTTGATATGAAAACCTAGCTTTCGTACAACACATAATATCTATCTTGCCATCATGTGAAAAGCATAAGAATCTTATTATCAACTTTGAGTCACCAATAATTTACATACCATTTTAGTTAGAACCCTTTCTCTTGCTTCTTTCCAGGAGGAAATCACAATTCACAACACGTTCTCCACACCGGTAGAAACCATCAAGAAACTTTGGGATCCATTTGCACATAATCAAGCCCTTAAAACTAAATTCCTCTAACTCGACCAAGCCACGCAGGTCTCCAAGTCCAGGTGTATTGCCACAAGCACATGTAGAAAACCCCCACGTCATAAGCACCCAATGAACCGATCATATCCATTACCATACTGATCCAACCTACTACCCAGCTATCCTATTTTCTCCGAGTCCCTTCTGAATTTGTCTTTCGATTGATACTTCTTCTTGCTAAAATACCACGATCTTTAACCACAACTCACCCTACAAACCTTAGCATATAACCACAACGCCCCACAGCCCATAAGCAAATGTATTCTTCTTAAGCACCTTCAAAAATACCACAACTATAACACTCACTCTGAAAATACCTTATGTGAATTTGAAATTGTTCTTCTTGCCTTCCTTATACAAAAACGTAGAATCCCTAGTCATACAGAACTTTCGTAAGTCCAGGCACCATCAAATACAAATATCAGGTTTTATCCATACACAAGTCCGGAGAAATTATTAATTGCTATATAAAATTCTCAAACCCACTAGAATTTTTCTCGGAAGTCACCCACTTTGCTCCAATCTAAATTGCACCGCCCAAATGGGCCAAAAGACACGTGCCCCATTAGCACCACAACACTCAAAGAAGTAGCTCTACTTTAACACCACATATCAAATTCATACTCCGTACGCACTACATTATTCACCAATAACAACTCACTCATCCCGCGAATTTCATTTACTTATACGTGCAATATAATCATTAACCAGGAATTTTCCTATTCGAGTCATCCTCGATCTCAACTTTTGCAAGTCATAGCTAACCCACAAGTATGCCTCAGACCAAAATTAAAATTTAACACCTAACCATGAAATCAAATTGTCAATAGCAGACTCCCTCACTTGGCTCAAAGCCATAGATTAAAACACTTCATAATTCACAATACCCATACCCTATTACTGTCATAATACCGTAGTCAGTGCCACAAAATTCTTCTCAAGTTCATGCAACACCAACCATAAAATACCTCAATCATCCACTAAGTATGTGCTTATTTCTCTTAACACACAAGTCAACTTTCTCAACTAGATTCAGATTCAACTCTCCACCCATACACCCCGTCGGCAAAAAAGAAACTCTCTACTCACATCATCAGGAATAATCCTACGTAGATTTCTCCGCAGGGGATAATCCACCTGCTTAGCCTCAATCTGGTATCTTGTTATACCCTTTCGCATTCACAATTACTATGCAATCACTTAGTCTATTTGAGTCCAAACTCATTAACTAGACGTGAGAATTTTGTTTTATCCCAAAATTTAACAATGTGAAAGATCCTTCAAAACATTCATACTGGAGACTGTACGCCACATCAATTCGAAAGTCAAGCACCCAATGGACTTTCTTTTACATTTCAAGGAAACACTTCTCGTCATATACAAATCGTCTTAACACATCCCGCATTTGCATCATACTCATCACAAAGCCATTCTGCCGCACATCGATCCACAACTTCCACTCATAGGGATATTACCGGACATATGAGTCCAAATATACAGGTTACAACTGAAGCTACCAAGCTCAAGTTGTGGTCTAACCATTGCCTCAAGTCCTCCAGACTGGCCCATCACCAAAACACAGAATACGCACCTCGAACCTCGTTCATAGAATCATAAGTCGGCGATGCACCGCTGATACCGAGCGCTCATGTGCGCATACGAATACATGGAAGGAATTCAAAAAGTTATATTTCAAGCTGAATCAAATCCGCACGATAAGGAAGGAAGGATTGGAAGTATATATCCTAAATGCCCTGTAGCCTCTCGAAGATAAGTATGGACGTCATCATACCGATCCGCAAGACTCTACTAGACACTTGCTCATGACTTGTAGAACCTATGAACCTAGAGCTCTGATACCACCTTGTCACGACCTAAAATCCAACTAGTCGTGATGGCACCTAACCCAACCCATTAGGTAAGCCAATTACCAACTATCAAATTTCAATAATAATTATTAAAGCAATTTAAGTGAATAAAGGTTTTAATCGTGTACAATCCCCAAGAACTTGTAGTGCAAATCATGAGCTTCTAAGAATAGAGTATATAAAGCGAAAATGAAATAAATACATAGTTTGTTTGAATAATACATAAATAGAGCTTTTATAAATCTAAGGCTACCCTGAACAAAAGGCATCTACAACAGGAACGCAGGTACATCTTCAAGTCCCGCAACCATCGAGCACAGCAACAGCAGCAACCAACATCTGCACGCAATGTGCAGAAGTATAGTATCAGTACAACTGATCCCATGTACTGAGTAAGTAACAAACCTAGCCGTAGGTTGAAAGTAGTGACGAGCTTTCACTAAGGTCGGGTCCAAAACCAACAGTCCATAACAACAATAAGCAAATAACACTAGAAGTAACTCAGAGATAAAATGCTCAACCCAATCATGATTGCAAAATAATAGTTCTTCCTTTCAAATCCATCACTGAAAATTCAAATCTTTTGCCGGAATTGCCAAAAATATGAATAGTTTGAAAACATTAAATTCCTCCCAAAATCTTGTCAAAAATAAATAAGATATTTCATTTTCCATCCGGATAACCCGTGTAAAAACAAATGCATCACTATGCCCATCTGTCAAAAATGTGTGAAAAATCATGAATGATGTGATGTTGTACAACATGAGGAAAAATACATCTCTATGTCTGTATGTCATGTATGCATGCAAATGCGATGCAACTCAGTGATAAAATCATAAACAGCCCCTCGGGCAGAATATCACTCATATACAGCCCCTCGAGCAAACCTCACAGTCACGCGTGCCACTCGGGCATACCTCACAATCACTCTTGCCACCCGGGCATACCTCACAATCACACTTGCCACTCGGACATACCTCACAATCACTCATGCCTCCCAGTCACTCAGCACTCGGCATTGACACTCAATAGGTAGCTACGCTCACTGGGGGTGTGTACAGACTCCGGAGGGGCTCTACAGCCCAAGCGCTATAATCTGCACGGACAACTTACGTGCTATAATAATAAAGTATGCTGCAGGCGGGCATCCCCGATCCACACTCATCCTCACAATCAGGCCCTCGACCGATATCAACATGGTGCGGCGTGCAACCCGATCCTATAAATATCCTCAACAATCAGGATCTCGGCCTCACTCAGTCATAAACCTCTCAAGCTACTCGGGTATTTCAGTAAAACAGAGCATTCAGCCCAAAACATTTATATGCATCAAAATAGAGTTATAAAACTGAGTTATGATATGTAATGAAATGAATATGATTGAGTATGAATTTTCAATTTAACACAATAATTCACAGCAATATGACCTATGTGGGTCCCAATAATACTAGCACATAGCCTCAACATGATTTTTAATATGCTTTTCAGCTCAATTTCTTTAACACATAAAACTGCATGGGAAATGCCAAGGTTATTTAACTATAAAATTCCACAGAAATAATTATGTCACAATTTCTATAGTGCACGCCCACACGCCAGTCACCTAGCATGTGCGTCACCTCCCAACAATTCACAAAATACATATATTCAGGGTTTATACCCTCAACTCCAAGATTAGAACAGTTACTTACCTCGAACAAGCCGAATCCAATGTCGAGCAAGCTAAACAATGCTCCAGAAATCCCATTATGCGCGTATCAACTCCCGAACGGCTCGAATCTACCACAATTAATTTGATTCAGTCCACACAATTCATAGGAATTAATTCCATATCAAAATGCTAATACTTTTCACAAAATCCAAAATTACGCCCCAAAAATCACCCGTGGGGCCCACGTCTCAAAATCTGACGAAAATCACAAAATACGACAACCCATCCAATTACAAGTTCAACCATACAAATTTTACTCAAATCCGACTTCAAATTAGTATTCAAACTTGAAAATTTTATTTTGTGATATTATAGAAATTTCCTTCTATTTCTCTTGAAGATTCAATAATCTTACACCACAAATGAAGACAAATTCATGGAATATAATCACAAGGGAGTTAAGAACACTTAACCCAATTTGTGTGGAAAATTTCCTCTCCAAAATCGCCCAAACCGAGCTCCAAAATGTCCAAAATGAGAAAATAATCTCAGAACCCTTGTTTTAAACACTGCCCAGGCATTTCCGCACCTGCGCATCCGCATTTGCGGAAAAATGCGCGCCTGCAGACCGGCCCTCTAAAATCTCGCATCTGCGGCGCTATTCTCGTATCTGCGGGCCTCGCGGATGGGCATTCCCCCTTCGCACATGCGGTCGCCTCACGCCAGCCCCAGTCACACTTTCGCACCTGCGGCCTCGCAGATGCGGCCAATTCCTCGCACCTGCGAGCACTTCCCAGTCATACTCTTGGCCGCTTCTGCGACTGATCTCGCACACATGCGGCTTCGCACCTGTGATCAAAATCTTCGTAGGTGCGATCACACCAGTAGGCAGTAGTTCCAGCATTTTCTTAAGTCCAAATTTGATCCGTTAACCGTCCGAAACTCACTCGAGGCCCCCGGGACATCAACCAATTGTATCAACAAGTCCCATAACATAACACGGACCTACTCGAGGCCTAAAATCACACCTAACAACATTGAAACGATGAATTACACCTCAATTCGAAATTATTGAACCTTGAAACTTCAAATTCTATAACTTGCGCTGAAACACTTCAAATCACGTCCGATTGACCTCGAATTTTGCACATAAGTCACATTTTACATTACAGACCTATTCTAATTTCCAGAATCGGATTTCGACCCCGATATCAAAAATTCAACCCCCCGGTCAAACTTTCCAAAAA